>NW_024042551.1:0-50000 GCF_014851395.1 Micropterus salmoides | reverse complement strand
ATATCCTATTTCCTCTACTGCGCACACTCATTTCCTTCAGCAAAAGTAAGAGCCCAGTGGTCTGTGCTGCTCACTTTCAGCTCTATGGCTGTGTGGAAAATGAACACTTCAGAGCCTTCTGGAGTCCTGCCCAGCACCGGCTGCGGCTAAATACACAGTATTCATAAACCTGCAGCACTGTTAGAAGAAGTTTAGAACGTGAACTGATGGCAGAAGTTTTGTCCATTTGAAGAAAAATGAGTCCCAGTGAATTTTAGAGCTGTCTAAGCCTGTGTCTGAAATCACACCCTCAATCACTCTTTCACTACTCCTTATATAATTGGCTACTCAATAGTGAGCTGTAGATTGAGACACTGGACACTTATGCATCTGTAAAATCTGACAACGCTATATAGTGAATAGGATTGACACTGAGAATTTGAACAGTCACATAAAATGGCGGGCAGTAAATATAGTGCACTATATACAGTAGGAAATATTCTGACACAGCCTAACGGTGACATAGGGTTAGAGTAGTAATGACTGTGTTTTTGCTCAATTACTTAGAGTTTAGAAAGCTTTGCCTCATCCCTCAGTGGATTTTCGCTACCTCTTCCCAAGGTGGTTTTAGCCCAGATTTTTTTCACAGAGCTACACCTCTCAATTAAGCCATCTCTCTGTTTTCATTGCAGGCCCTCAGGGTGAAAAGGGGAGCGATGGGCTTCCTGGCAGAGATGGTAAATTGTTACCACAGTTGCCTTCCAGTGGATGCAAAACCATTTAAGATGTGAACCAGTTAAGGCTTCATGATTACTCATGACTGTTTCCTCCTCTTAGGGAAGCCAGGGTCTCGAGGGCTGCCAGGTCCCAGTGGGCCTCGGGGGGATGCTGGGACAAGGGGCCCATCTGGAACCCCTGGATCAAAGGGATCCCCAGGACCTGCAGGTAAGAGAGGAAATGCACACAACTCACTGTTAGCAGACAGTTGTGAGCTGAAAGAAACAAATGAACCCTGTCTTAGTAGATGTTGACACACTTTGTCAATAGGCACGTTGTAAAGATTTGTGTGTCATTGAGAGAGACGGAGGGTGTTGTAGGGCAGTTGTATACTTGCCTGTCCACTTAACCTATTGTCTATAAAAGACATTTGAATGGCTCACTACTGACCAAAGACCTGTGGAAACAACAGTGGAGAGAATGAGAGATCTCCATCAAAAGACTGACCCGTTACGTCCCGCTCCAGAGCATTTGTCTCTCTCTTAAACCACTCGGTTAGCCCACAGACCCTCCAGCTCGTTCCAGTGGCCCCTCGGGCCTGCTGGGAAGGCGCTGGAATTTGGGCATTTTGTTGGTCGGCTTTTAAAATCATATGTTTCTAAAAGTGCTGTTTCAGTGGGCAGCAAAAGCATTTGTTTTCAGACTGCATACATACCCCCCAACATGTGCTACTGCTCAAGGTCACCAACCAGAACGGACACGGAATCATAAATCCGCTCAGTGCGATTGGAGCTATTCTCTAAAAATAATAAATGACCTGTTGGAAAAAAAGTAAATCCACAGGCATCTTTGACCTGAATGATAATAAAGTAAATTGCGGTATAAGTGTGTCACAACATCTGCTCTCGCTATAGGCTGTTATTTCTCTTCTCTGGATCATGAAGGGAGTGCCTCTCCTTTCAGGCCAACATATGACCCCTGCTCTGTGCCTGCTGCTGGGTAAAGATGAGATTTAGAGCAAAAGTTAAACTACAAACCCAGTTTCCGAGAAGCGCCATGTGAATTCAATCTGAAATGAACATGAGCTATATATACACAAATCCCAGGCCCTTATGATTTCCATATGCCTGTGGTGTTATTGTTTTTTCAATCTCCATTACTTCATAAGTACTCAAAACCAGCACTGTCTTGTATCTGAAGCTGTGTTTTCCTTATTGTGCTGATTTTTTTCATTTTAAAGAGAAAGATAAACACAGGACTGGAATGTGTCCAATGTCATGGAAAGTGTAGACAGATATGTTTTTAAGCTGAAGTGTAAGGTAAAAATAGAAGAAAAGTGAACTTGTGTTGTTGGGAGAAGTGATATTGTACATTATGGTGAGTCCTGATAAGTTACAGGAGAGTTGCATTGAAAACATTAACTAATATTTTGATGCAGCATCCCCTGGCTGCTCTAGGGAACTATTATTCTGCAGTAAAAAAAAATGTTTTCCCCAATATGTCTCACAGGCTCTAAAAGCTCTACTAAAGGCTCACTTTAGACCAAGGCTAAGTGAAAACGGCCCTCAGAGGTGTCAAATCTGAGCTGTAGTAACATCACCTTGCAAAGCAGCAATTAGTGGACATTAGTGTCATTGTTGCATCAGTACATAAACAGAGAGGTGGTGAGTCTGGGTCTGTCGGAGGGCAAGAGTTGGTGTTTAGGGGTCACCATTACCTCACGAGAGTCCAAACAATGAGGTCAGATGTAGTTGTGATACTTTTCTTTTCACCTTCAAATAAATGGCTCAGGGAGGAGTAGGGACACTTTCACTGGCCAGCCCATATGAACAAGCTACAGGCTGTTACTGATGCACACATGTACGGTGCGGTGTGTGTATGCAGGGAATATTTAATATACCACGAACCAGTGCCAGTAACACTTTGTAGAGTTTAATAATGTTTATTTGAGTTTTCCCATGTCCCCGAGTAAGTTCCCAGCATTGGACCATTAAACAGCCTCCTTCTGTTAATTACAGAGAAACACAGTTGGCTAGTTCGTACAATTATCCTGTGTCCAGCTGCTGATTTTACTCCACATGTGCACATGCCCAGATACAAAAGCAAGCACACTCCTTGCCAGAAACTATTATATTGAATCATTCAGCACTTTATCTAATCTGTTTCCTCTCTGGTCTTTGTCATATTTATCTTCCTATCGTTACATCACCAACAGTCATTTATCATTACTATACCTCTCAAGAAGAAAAAAAGATCATATTTTGCTATGGCATACCTCATGTGTTTTACCACAGTGATGTTTCTGCCATTCCTCCTCTCAGGCCCCCGTGGTCCACCAGGACTCCCAGGAGAGAGGGGTCTACCAGGCCCGCCTGGCCCTCCGGGGCCTCCAGCGCCGGCCAGTGCCCGCATCCCAGAACCAGACCGCAGTAAGACCTTGAACAACTAACAGACTTCATGACACAAATTCCACACCAAGTAGTTAAAAGTACTCTTTGTATTTGTTATAAATACAAGTCTCAAAAGAGTACTCCACAGTTTTATCTTTGCTCTCCTTTAACATCGTTGGTCTCTTGATTGACAGTTTTTAAAAAGAATCGATGCAGCCAAACTAGAGATGTCATCTTTTTTATTCACACATTCGTCTTACTTGTCCAAACCTGCAACAGGTCAGTCTGAGATTTGAGTGTGTTATGGTAGTAGTCGCTAATGTAGCCTCGTGCCATTAGATTCAAGCAGAGATGAGACGTGGACTCTCTGGTAAACTCACTCACTTCTATTCTAACTCCACACACCGAGATGTTTATTTTTTTTCATTTATAAACTTGTAGTCTTCAGCTCCAACCAATGACGACTCAAATGACATCACTTGAGGCACTTTACGCAGCTCCTAAAAGGCTTTATAAAACTTTATATAAACTTTTATATAAACATATATGCAGAAGTACTTCCCAAGACCCGTAAACAGATGTGTAAAATCAGCGCACTTTCACTTTAATTGCTGTATATTTAATTTCACATAACAAAATTAGTTTGCCATGAATGCAGCATTAGTGCATGCACACAAAGCTTTTGTTCTCAGGCAGGGTGACGTAGGTTTCACAGACTTGACCCTTCAAAGTGCTGATATTCATGTCTTTAGCAGCCATGCAGACATGTTCTCTCCTGCTGCGTGAGAGCTCTCACAGGTTTTAGGACCAATGATAAACAAAAGAAACAAAGAGAATGAGAAACAGACAGGATGGTGGTAATCCTTTAACTGCTACTTGCTCCTAGCTGTCTGCCAGCCAAGTAGAACAGAATCAAAGAGTATTAAATGGAAGCAGAGACAGTCTGAGGTTGACACAGACCTCTCATGCTGGGATGAGAACCTGTCCATCACTGATGTCACCCAAAAACTTCCAGATGTAGGCCGCCGCTGAGACAGCTGAGGGAGTGTTTGTGAGAGACAGATGGGGGCCTTTGCCGGCCCTTTCAAGGTCATCGCATTGCCGGGTTTTATGTGTGAATTCAGTGGTAAAACAAAGTATGCAGCACACAGATTTGTAAGCTCAAGGTTCCTGTGTGGAGAAAGCTGTGGGTAGGCTGAGGTTGGCATGATGATTTCTGAGACTGGGAGCCAATTCTTTCACATCAAAGCAACAGTAGGGAAGGGGGGGGGGGGAGAGACTTCCTTTAGAAAACACTGGTTTATTTGGCCTTTACGTCTGCATTAGGAGAACAGGAGCAGGTTCCTAAGCCAGCAGCCAGAACGCCCTGTTATGAATGTCACCTTTAGCCATGATTTGTTAGCGGTGTGCAACACTCTGGCAGCTGGAGGATGTTTCTGGCTGTCATCCGCCCTCCTCCTCCTCCTCCTCCTCTTCTCTGTATCTCCTGAAGTCTCATCCTGTGATTGGATCTGTGTTTCCTGTCAGTATAAACCGACCCAATGACCGCAGACTTCCTCTATCGCTCACATGTTCACCACCCTCTTCCTCTTGTGCTTTAGCTGTCCAGTCAGTGGATACGGAAGGAACCAAGCTTTGGTTTTTGTTTTTTTGAATGAATGCGAAACACTACTGACAGCACCTTTTAGTGTAGTGTACTACCCTGTTGAAGTCATTAGATGAGGTTTGAGTATTTGTTGGAAAACACTGCCCTCTGGAGGTTACTCTAATGTAATGACAAGGGCCTTCATTGTCCTGAGGTTGAGCTTCTCAGGAAGGCATCAACACAGATCAAAACATCACACACTGAAACGCTTGCATCACTGTTCTTCACAAGTTCATATTATGAAAGTGCAACTGTGTGATCAAAGCATTTCACCGCAGGCTTCTTTGTGTTCACTTCTCAGGGAGCACTTTCTGTCAGGTTACATACAAATCATTCTTCGTTCACTAAAACCACGGACCCAACCCTAAACATCGACATCTATAAATGTAACCAAAATACAACCATTTGACTGGTGGAGTTTGCTGAGGGTACAGCACCACATGAAATACTGCATACCCACAGGACAAACCTGCATTTACAAAGAGAATTACATCACATTTTCATGTTATGATGGTGCAGGTTTGAGTCCCAATCATTCCCTTAAAGACAAAATAAAATCAACAAGATAATTATAATACAGACATTATACAGTAATAGAAATGTCTTTGGATTGTGAGGCTACAGACTTTAAGTCACTGTCAGTGAAGCGGCACTATGCTATGTAAAAGTATCACAGATTATTATTGCTGATATTTTATCAGCTTTGTTCCTGTTTGTGAATACTGTCCTCAGTCAGGAAAGTTGCTCCCATTAAGAATACATTTTGTTTCAAACTCCAGATCGTGGAAAAGACCCCTTCTTCTCTAACACTTTCCAAGACTCACGAGGGTTACCTGTTCCAGGACCTCAGGGTCCCCCCGGGCCTATCGGTGAGTGTTTATCACTGTCCATAGTGAATGAATGTTTGTGTTGTGAAACACTGTTACTCTCAAATCTGCAAATATTTCAAATGCTTTTACACACAACAATGCAGCAGATACACACTGTAGATTGTCTACTAAGCATTTTTACTGTGTATTGCTTTTCCAACACACACTTTCATTCAACTTTCCCAGTCAGACATTATTTTTGATTTGAGTTTGTTTTTTTTATTAGACAATAACAAGAATAAATGCATAAAAATGCCAACTACACTGACAATATACATTCATTAGAACTGTTGAGGATAACACAAGAAAGTTACAAACTTATTTCCATTGTGGTCCTCATGATTGTCTTTAATGTAAGAAGGATGTTGGTTTAGTTGATTTTAAATGCAAAAATGCTTATTCCTAACCACGTGACCAAACACTAACCATAACCATATCACCAGGGGACTATGATCCCATAAAGGCACTGAGTGACTGTTTTGAGCAGGTCAACGATTGGATGTGCCAGAATTCCCTTCAACTGAACAAAGATAAAACTGAAGTTATTGTTTTTGGAGCCAACACAATTAAAAACCAGCACCCCATCCTCCCAAAAGCTAAACGTACTTGGTACTGATATAAATTTTTCATTATCTTTCACGCAGGTCCCCCGGGTCCCCCGGGTCCCAAAGGCCCAGTAGGACCTTCTGGCCCGTCAGGACAGAACGTAAGCTCGCTCACAGCATAGTGCTGCACTGCAGTCACTTACTGAGTTTAGCACTGTCATATCTGTTGGAGTAAAAATGTATCATCGTCAATTTGAATTTCCTTTCTGACTCAATACAGGGAAAGCCTGGAGCCCCTGGAACACAGGGCCCTGTTGGGCCAAAGGGAGAACGTGGAGAGCGAGTGAGTATGCTCAGAGCTTGATGATAGGTGTTTTTCATTTCCTCTACATCGACATCCTTAAACTCTCTGTGACATGCCTGTGGTTTTTCAGGGTCCTTTAGGTTACCAAGGAGAGAGGGGCTTCAGAGGCGAGCCGGTAAGCCACCTCCACCCTGTTGCCTTGAGGATTATGACCTGTGGAAACAAGTGTATAGGGGGAAACATCAACACTCATAGCTGGTTATAGCACTGTAAACTACACTAACCAGCAGCACTGCAACCTACACTGACCAGTGACAACACAGCCTCGGGGAGAATGAGCTCTTTCTGTTGAAGTAAACTCCTGCAACTCTTTCATTAATGTCTTGAAGCCAGACTCATTTTTCTCTGGTGTTAATATTTCTTCACAGGGAACACCAGGTCCCAAGGGAGAGTCGGGAGAGAAGGGCTTGCCGGTAAGAAAGTAGTTAGTGGTTTTTTCACAGTTCACATGGCGACACAGGTCCTTGGCTGGAGTGGTTTTTTTTGCCTTTTAAAAAAAAATTCCTTTGTTGAGCATTAAATTTTCTCTGTGTCTGTCTAACCCTTATTTTTCTTTTACCTCTTTCTCATTTTACAAGAGCAATCTAAATGTAAGATATTTTTATTTTTGTCATTTGGTGTTCACTTTGCAATGCAGTGTATATTTTCAATAACCTAGATTACGTCTAACCATGACCCAATCTCAGGTTATGGTTATGATCTTCACAATAGTCACCATGTTTATGGCTGTGATCAGCTAACAGTCCATACTTTCCTCCCTGTTGATAGTCAGAACGTGTCTATTTTACATTTTTGTTTGAATGTTTAAGGTTTTAGCTGTTGATCTGTTTGACTTTGTGTGTGAAATCTTTTGGTGTTAACGTGTTTTTGTTTTCGTTGGTCCTTGGGGTGTGCTCTGGACTCCTGTCCCCTGTCACGACACTGTCCTCTTGACCCTAAAGCTGTCTGACTCCCTCTGCAAGCTACTGTCCCCATGGCTACCTCTCACAGTCACCTTTTCAGCATCTGACTTTGGCATATACATATAGATATACAAAATACACTGAGCAAATCTCATAACAACACTGTGTACTGGCTGAGTAAAAGAATGCAGAATATAGTCAAATCCCTCTGGAAGCAAATTTAAAATAATTTTATTTGAATTCAACTGTGCTGTCTTACAGACAGGAACCACAAAGAAAACGAAATGTATATGCCAAATCACTCCATATGTGTCAGTGGTGGGTCCTCTTGGGTTTAGAGGTGTTGTGCTCTGATGTGAGTGGAGTGGATACAGCTATCCTCTTTTATCCCAAAGTGCAACCTTGCATGATTTCATCTTTAAGTACTGCACCACATACACTTTCTTTTCTGGATGTGATCTAATGAGTGAAATAACACAGTGCCAATAAAACAGAAATAAGGCAAAGTAGCTCCTTTATTTGGGGATGAATTCTCTGTTAACAAGCGTCTACAGCCGTGCTAGTGGCTCTGTGAGGCTGTACTGTAACATCAGCATGCTAACATGTTCACAACAGCAGTGTTAACTTGCTGATGTTTCGCAGATACGTTTACCACATTCACCATCTTAGTGGAGTGTGTTAGCATGATAAGTGCAGCTGAGGTTAATGGGAATGTCTTTCATTTTGCAGATCTTTGGTTATGTATCAAAGAATTGGAGAAATAAAAATTTTGACTTGATGGTGGCGCTAGATGAAAAGAGGAGATATTTCACCAAAAGCCACAAATGTCGACCTCTTGGTGGTGCTGCTAGCGTGGCTAAAACTTTTATAAAATGCAGTCAGTAATTGTATGACTCAGTAAACTTTGCCTTTTTTCTTCCAACGTGTGTATGTCCTTTAAATGTCTTACTAATCAGAGCATTTCATAGTGGGAATCACTCACCTGGGCACCAAAAAAAAGCTCCCGCTATTCTCTGCATGTCTTCTTTTGTGATTTCTGCTTTCTTCTCCTGTTCAAGTATTTTTGTTATTTTTAGAAGCCATTGCCTTTATTCAGATTAGATATTGATGTAAATTTATGCTCGCTTCATTCTGACAGCCACACAGCGTTTAGAATCAATGCTGAGGTGCTGAAAATATTCGCCTGGCTTAACTGCTGCCCGACAAAAGGAATGCACATGGCATGATCAAATCTAAATACTGGGAGAGTGTAATCCATCTGTGGTATGTCACCAACATGAGGCTAGTCTTGTAATGTGCATGCTTATGCTGCCCAGCCCAGCATGGCAGAGACCGACTTCCCACAGCAGCATGGCCAGAGAATGAGGGAGTTACAGAGAAATACAGGGACCAGATGAGTCTGAGAGTGCTGGGCAGATATGTGGACTGTTTTAACCCTCTAACTGCTGAACTGTATTGAGAGAGAGAAAATGACTTGCATCTTGGCGAGCAGTTCTTTGGCTTGCGCTCTTTACCTTGACGGCTGTATCTATCTTCACAGGGGGACGGAATACATCAGATCAGAGAGGCGCTGAAGATCTTAGCCGAGAGGGTTTTAATCCTTGAGACTATGATCGGTATTCATGGTGAGTAGGAGGCCTGAGGCAGGGTCAGCTTTAGGCAGGGGTCAGAAGTGGGGGGTTGGGGGGCTCAAACTCCCACCGTACCTCACTGCTGGGACAGGGAGTGGGAACAGTTATGAGCAGCCCCAGGACTCAGGCTGGTGTTTCCACCCCCTCACACAGTCCCCCCTGTCACTGCTCTCTGATAGGACGTTAGCTTGCAGATGTTCCACGACTTGCAGGCAGACCTTGAGCTTCTGGCTCGCAGGGTGACGCTGCTGGAGGCTATCATCTGGCCAGGTAACGCTGAGACATCTTCACCCACAGCTCTGCCGGACCTCACTGACCTTTTTTGAAAAGATCTAGAAAGTGTTGACCGTGTGTTAGGCGCAGAACATTTCGATTACCACTTGTTGCTGAACTGCTGAATGTTGATCTAGTCACTGAAGAGTAGACGTCGTTTAGAAATGTATTCTTGTGTATCACTTGTTTTGGTTGTGACGATCCTCCAATGGTGGCACAGACATTACCTTAAAGGCCCTGAAAACGTATTTACTCAGTCAGCTTCTTACTGTGAGAGATGTGGTCTTACATGAGCACTCTGCCAAAGTTTTAACATTTTTTGGTAATTTCACATGAGCTATTCCTGTATTTGTGCTCTTCTCACTGGTTTACAGTGGGTGGGGCTCAGTTGAAAAAAGATGATCTTCCAAGCACCAATTACAATTTAGCAACATTTTTATCAAAATCCAGATGACTGTTAACTTTTTTGGTTGCCAGCACTTTCAACCAAATCTGAACAAAACACACTCACATAGTCCTGCTGAAGCAGATTAGCTGACATTTGAAACGTCAAACTCTTAAAAAAACTCAACTCATTATATAAATAAAATCTAAGATTGTTAGTCATGACTGTTATTAAGAAAAACTATGATTTTTAACCAAGTTTTCAGGGGCTTTAATCATTTGTATTATCATCATACTTTGTGGGTTCATGCGTACAAATGGATGTAAAGAATGGAAGTCTAGCTAGTAGTGCTGCAATGATTAGTCAATAAAACGATTAGTCACTTGACAGAAAATAACTCAATCGCAATTTGGATGATTAATTAATTAATTGTTTAAGTCATTTATTGAGAAAAATGCCAAACAATCGCTGGTTTTGGCTGCACAAAAGAAAGGATTTGCTTTAAGTCTTTCAGTTCATTTTGAGTTCTGAACTTTTGGTCAGGCATTTTTTGCTATTTTGGATTTTAATCAATCAGGGGGATAGACAGATTTACTGAAAGGAAAATAATTGTTGCAGCCCTACTAGCAAGATGCACCTCCTTTACAGCAGAAGTAAGCAAAGAAGGATTCGATAAATCCCTTGAACTTTCTGACTAGTTCGTTGATTAATCATTTTAATATAAAACCTGGGTCCAATCAAAATAAGAACCCACTCATGACACCTGCAGGTTAACAGCTACATCAGAGTAGACTTGGATTAGGACCACAGAGTTCACACACTGATGGACAGGGAGGCCCCGTTCCAACTGCTGTCTTTCTTCAACAGAGCCTGATCTAGGGTCTGGGGACGGACCGTTTGGCACAGCCTCCCCTAGTTTCTACAGAGATAAGCGAGCAGGTGTGCTTCCATATCGACTTGCTTCTCCTCTGTCCTCCGACACCAAGGTTCGAGGGAAGTAGCCCCTCCCTCCCTTCCTCCCACGCACCCCCTCCCCCCCTCCGCTCACCCTGAGGATCACAGGCTGGGTTGACTCCCCCTCCTATAGGTCTCATCGGCACTCAACAGATTTAGACCTTATCTGATACCCTCTGTGGGCTTTACTGTCAGATTTAGGATGGGGGACTCCTCAGGGAACACTCCACTGATACTCCACAATGCCCTCCTCCATCTGGATCCCGAGAACTAGTTTGACCCCCACCCATTTCCAAAGGCAAACACTTATCTTTACATTAAATACCCAGCAGCTCCTTCTGTGTCTCATTTCTTGGCTGCAGAACAAAAGCCTCAGAATAAAAAAAAAGGAATGTTCAGTGGTATTCCTCGAGCTACAAACAGTTCTGGACAATAAGGGTCATTTAGAATAATCAATTAAAGGAGGAATCAGATGCGAGGAAATAGACTGGATTGGAGTTTGTATTGCTTTCACAATGTCACTGCAATCTAAAGAGATTCCACTATTTAAGTATATTGCGCATGTACAGTTTGCAGGACACAAACAAACCTCTTCTTCTAGTATTAATTTTGTTATACCTCTATCCTATTGTTTGACTCCATGTTATGTAGTGCACTAAAAAGATGAAGTCACCTCCACTCTGATATATGTGTTGCTAACAGTGATTTGTAGTTTTCTGGTGTGTTTTCCCCCTTAAAGTGTCTGATGACTGATATGGTGATTTAATATACATTTAATTTGTGCGACAAAAAAAGCACAAACATTTGTATTTGGTTGCATATTTAAAAAAACAAATTATACAAAATGTGTACGAAATGAATGCAAAACAAAACATGCTGAAATGAAAAGGACTGCAAACTGGCTGTCATTTGAATATCTTTAACACACAGAGGAAATAGGAAAACTGTTAATGGAACTTGAACATATTTTTTTACCACTGTTGTGTTGGTAAACTTAGACTGCTTAAACTGTCCAGATGAAAAGACTTGATATTTGTTTTTTTCATCTTATATCAAACTTATTTTGAAACTATTTAAAATGATCAATTGTAGTTTATTTTGTATGCTGTTGTGTA
Organism: Micropterus salmoides; assembly: GCF_014851395.1. Lineage (NCBI taxonomy): Eukaryota > Metazoa > Chordata > Actinopteri > Centrarchiformes > Centrarchidae > Micropterus > Micropterus salmoides. The sequence continues at coordinate 38,231 of NW_024042551.1, read as the reverse complement.
ACCATTTCATATCTCTTTTTTCCCCCATGCAAATGTGTTATTGTGTTAAGATAATCCTGTCTAGATGATTGGTGTAATAAAATAATGTCCATTGGGTTTTTTTTTTTTTAAACATGTCACCTCTCTTCTTCCTTCTTCCAATGGTGTTCATTAAACATGATTACAGTGTAAATAAATCACATCCACTCTTTACAATTTACATTTTATGACACAGATATTGTCTCCAGAACAGTCAACAGTTTGCATCTACACACTTTTCCACAGGAATCCTGATCATTAAAATAGTTCAACAAGTAGCCCGCAGGGGAAATCTAATATTGAAGCTCAGCAAAACCCAAGCGTAAGGTATGTCCAGTTTACTGCACAAGAGCAAACTCTGTTTCAGTACAGGAGTGTCAGGTCTGCTAGGTGCTAGGCGGAGGGCCCTTCCCTTTTGATACCACCACAGCCTTTTCTCCGACGCTGTCATCAATGAGCAGAGAAATGGCGCCATCTAGCTGTTTTGAGGCCGCTAATGCCACTACAGCTTTGTCTGTGGGGAATCCCATATTCTCCAGCTGCTGGAGTCTGAGAGGAAACAAACTGAATGATTACTTGAAATCGCATAAATAAAACTGTTTGGGAAATAATATGAAGAGTATTAGTCAAAAACTAAACACAAAACATTCACAGAAAATGCAACATGACATACATGATGACATTAAATTACTAACCGCAGAGAGGAGACCGACGATTTGGGAACCTCCACTTTCGCATCAGGGTCGTCAGGAGCATCCTGTAACGAGGCCAGTATCCCTGCCCTTAGCATCTGCTCCTCCAACACCTCCGCCTCAGACAGTGCAGCTGACTCTGTCATAATCCAGGCAGGCACTTGATCCACCCATGGGTGGTGGTTCAAAAGACGTGGATCCCTCATTGGAGGAGCAGCTGCCTGATCTACAGGTATCTTCTGGGAATGTGATCTGGATCTGTGACAACAAATCAAGTTAAAATAATGAAAACTGCCACTGCATGCAGGTGGTGAGTGTGAATAATCGGTGAGACTTCTGGTGTAAACAAGATGAATCACACCTCTGTGCGGTAGCGTAGGTGGGCAGTCTGAGCCTGGCTGAAGCGGGAATATATGCCCAATCAGGAATGAAGTCCAAGGCCTCCTCCAGCTCCTGTAACATCCCAATAAAGGGCTGATGATCTGAGAGGTATATTAAGTATCATAAAAAGACTTGAGAGAGCCATTGTGTAATTTGTAGGGAAATACGCTTCATTATGGATTTGATGGGGGAGGGCACACTTCAGCTCAAACTGTTAGAACAGGTGCGTTTGACTTCATGCGGCGCTGCGCAGCGCTGACTTAACGTAATGCATGCTGGACTTAAAATAAGGCATGCTGGTTAGAAATTGTGTCCCACTTTCACCGGCGCTGCAAATCGTCACCATGTCACATGACATTAAAACCTCGCAGGAGCAAGGCGGCTGCAGGCGCTTTACCCCGGCTGCACCAAGTTGGAACCACACTTTTGCCTGGTCTCGCGGTATTTTTCCAGACAAAAGTGTGGTTCCAACTTGGTGGAGATCAGTCATTGATCTCGCTCCAAGCAAACATGAAGACAATATAAGACATTTAAATTTGTTATCGAATGTCTTTTTAATGGCCCTGCACAGACTTACACAGGTGTTCCCAATTACTGTGGCTGATCAGACTTCTGCTCAGATAAATAGCAAAAGTTGGGCAGCTGCATCATGTCACCAATTTCTGTGTACTATTAAGAATGAAAAAAGGTGTCAGTTTCTCAAGCCTGCAAGTTCAACAAAACTAACAGGAAAAGGAGACAGGTGTCAACAAAGGGCAATTTGCACACCCACACAGTCTTCAGTAGAGGTCTAAATCAAGCAAAAAAAGTAAAACCCCTGTGTGGATTTGCCAGGAGTATACAGGGCCTTTAAGGCATCCATCCAACATGAGAAGGTAAAGGTTAATTGTATCTCTAAAAAACAGAATGTGTTTGTTGGAGGATATATTTTTGCATGTGCATCAAAAGACTGCAGAAACGGTGAAGGATACAGTTGTGTCCGATAAATATTGTGCAGAAGTGAAGCAGAGCAGGGGTCCCCGGCAGCAGCAGAAGACCAATCAACAGAAGAAGCCAGGGGAGAAACCAGACTGGCAAACACTTCAGCAGCCTCCTCTGTGACACCTGACGACACTGCGCTGTAAAGAGCGCTAGCTGGATGGCAGAGTAACCACAGATCCGACTTGCCTCCCCGCCTCCGACAAAGAGGACCAGGCTGTAAAGAAGAGGCAATAAAGTCATTGTCAGGATGGAGAGGGCGAGGAAGGCGAAGGTACCCCAGCGACGCTCCTGACACGGTCCAACCAACACCAGGAGAGCAACACTGACCAGCAGAGAGGTCAGCTCATCGTGACTGAAAGCATACAGGAACACATCTGAGGAGGAGAAAATTGTGTTATTTGCTTTGATTTCACCAAAATAAAATAAAAAAATTCAGATTTGCATGAAAACCAATGAAACGGGCCATTGTAATGCACATTTACCTCTAACCCTTGGGAAGTCGCCACCTGGACCTAAGCTGAGACTTGCCTGGATGCCCCCAGTATACATCAGCAGCATGAGTGCTATCAGTGAAGATGTTCCCAGACAGAATCCAGGGCGATCTGATCCAAACCAGAACCATACTGCTAATATACGATTAAGCATTATTTAGGATTAGCTGTAGTTTGACCACTCACAGGTTCTTTTATGGCATAATTCTAGTAAACAAGCATCTGTTCATGATCATAACAAGCACGTCCTGCAAAAATGACAGGGGTGCAGATATATAATATTTCTCACAATACTGAGAGTGGGAGCTGGAGTCTATCTAAAAACTGCAGCGAAATCCTCAACATTTATCTTCAATACTCGAACAACGAGTTCAACTGCTATTTTAAAATAACTATAGCCTATATACGTGAGTAACAAATGTTTTTTAAATAAGAAAGATCCCTGCGTAAAATGCTAAGAATAAGTGGACTTCCGACTTCCGCACTACGTCACATCTTCCTCTTCTTTTGATTTGATTGGCGGTTGGCATCCAGCATTTAAGAGCATTACCGCCACCTACCGGGCTGGACTGTGGAACAGATGATTTTCAGACTAATATACTTGAAATCAAATAAAAAAACAAAGCCAATTAAAAACCAAATGAAAAACCTATATCCTCTCCATTAATCCCGTATCCTTCAGATATTCAATGAGGTGCTTAGATATTCCCCATATTTTATTCCCAAGAGGTTCTCGACAGTGAACCTAAGCTTAGCGTTCTCTACAACTGCTACTATTTTGCCTCCACATAGCCCCTACACTCAACCAGCACATGCTGAATTGTCTCTAAACTATTACATTTTACACAGTGTCCAGCTGGGTGTATAAAGTGAGTGGTTAAACCCTGAGTGTCCTATCCTTGGATGGGTAATGACCGTCTCTGTCTTCTGGCACCCACCCAGTTTTCTTCCCAGACCAACATAATTCTGTATACTGTAAAGATGTCTTCCAGTTTCATTTAGTTCCCAGTATTCTTGCCATATTTTTTGCATTTGCTCTTTAATGACTGTTTTACCTTCAGATACTTAACAGAACTTGCATGTCAACTGACTTTGATTTGAGTGCTTGTTTAGCCAGAATATCAGCATCTTCATTTTCCTCTACCCAAACAAAGCAGACCTTATGATATATTCTACACAGAGACTGATGGATACTAAATACCAGATCCAGTCTTCTTCTTCTTCTTCTTCTTCAAGGTTTTAGTACTTCAGGTTACAGGTTCAGTGAACCAAAAGGTAAATAAATAAATAGAAAACAAAACTCAACAAAACAAAACAAAATTAAATCAAACATACAAACAAAAAAAAGGCTATATATTATGATCTAATACTGTAGATTTGAGAAAATTAAAGAGATCTTTGCAGCACTCCCTTGTTTCCTCACTCATCCCTAAAATCCCTTCTAAATTCCATCCCTGTCCTAATTCATATATCTTGTCACGTAAGATGTTTCTCAGAATTATATTTACTACACTTCATGATGACATGCTTGACATTTTCAGGAACATTACAAACCTCACATTTATCAGACACACATTTCGCCATTAAATGAAGCATTGATTTTAACCCAGTATGTCCAAGCCTTAATCTTGAAAAAGCCACTTCATCTCTTCTACATTTCTGTATGCTGTAATAGTGTCTCCCTTTAGTGTTTGTGTCCCACTTCTTCTGCCATACGTCATTCACTGCTTTTCTAATTAATGATTTGGCCTCTCCTTTTCCAAAGGGAACTTGCATTATTTCATTGTGTTTTAATTTCAACGCTGTCTTTGCAATCTCATCTGCTTTCTCATTCCCATCAACACCAACATGAGCAGGGACCCAGACAAATTGCACATCAACTCAACTACATATTTCAATCAATAGATCATCTCTTACTGTCATTTTGGAATTCAAACTATACAGGGCTGCAGTGGAGTCTGAACAAATGACAACTCTCTCAGGCCTCACCTCTTCTATCCACTGTAACCCTAAAATAATAGCAACCATTTCTGCTGTATATACAGCTAATTTATCATTAATTATTTTACATATAACTACATCAGACTCAGGTATGTATGCTCCTGATCCTACATGTTCAGTCCCTGAATCTTTTGATCCGTCAGTAAATAGTGGCATATAATAATTCCTCTTCACATAATCTTGAACCAAATATCCAATATTATCCAGATTACTTTCACTCCATTCTTTCTTCTTCTCTAGAAGCTTCAAGTCCACATTGGGCACAGGAAATATCCACGGAGGAACATTTCCCCATATAGTAATTGGTCCATATTCTATGTTATTTAATCCGTATTCTTCTGCTACTGCATTAATATTCCAGCCAAATCCTTTACCTTTCAGTTGTTGTGTATATTCCCAACAGTCACACAGAACCTTTGTTGCAGGTTGTTCCTCCTCAGATCCTTTTAACTTGACCCAATATGCTAAAGACAACTTAGAACGTCTCAAATATAATGGCAATTCATCAGCTTCTACCAGCAGTGCATTAGTAAGGGTTGTTTTCACTGCACCTATACTGAGTCTTAGAGCTCTGAACTGTATTCTGTCTAGTTTTTCTAAAATACTCTTGGCTGCTGCTCCATATACCATACATCCATAATCAATACACGATCGTATTAAGGCCCTATAAATATCTAGTAGTGATTGTTTATCTGCTCCCCACTGGTAACCAGAAACTGACCTCATGAGATTCAGAACCTTTTTACATTTTGTTTCAACCTGTTTAACGTGATTCCTCCATACACATTTCTCATCAAACCACAATCCTAGATACTTGAACTCTTTTACTCTTTCCATATTTTGTCCATACAATTTAAGCTGTGTGTCATTAATATTTCTCTTTCTGGTAAAGAACATATAGCATGACTTTACAACTGACATCTTAAATCCCCAATCATATGACCATCTTTCAACTTTTAATATAGCACTCTGGATGCTATTAGTCACATGTCTAATGTTTTTCCCTCTTTTCCATATAGCCCCATTATCTGCATAAAGTGATGACCCAATATCTCTATCAACATTTACAAAAATGTAATTTATCATGATGTTAAACGAAATAGGGCTTATAGCGCTCCCTTGAGGAATACCATTTTCAATTTCAAAATCCTCCGACACAGCATCTCCAACTTTAACACAGAAAGTTCAGTTAGACAGGAAGTCTAAAACCCAGTTGTATAGTCTTCCGCCAATACCCATTTCATGCATTTTTATCAGTAGTCCTTCTCTCCACATTGAATCATAAGCTTTCTCAATATCAAAATATACTATTGCCGTGACCTCTTTCATACTAACCGCCTTTTCTGCCTCATTGCTAACTTTAACTAAAGCGTCTACCATAGATCTTCCTTTATGAAATCCACTTTGGTATTTGTTAAGCAGTCCTCTTTGCTCTAAATAATATGACAATCTACAGACAATTATCTTTTCCATCCATTTACACAAGTGCGATGTTAAGGCTATAGGTCTGTAGTTTCCTGCATTAGTTGTGTCTTTACCAGGTTTACCAAAAGGTAGTCAGAGCACTTTTCCAACTATCAGGAATTACACCTTCTCTCCATATCTTATTGAACAGTTTTAGTATAATTTCCAAGACTTCTTTTGGTAATTGTCTAAACATAGCATAGTTGATCTTGTCCTGGAGATGTATATCCACTTCCCTCTAGGACCATTTTTAACTCACGTAATGAGAAGTCCATGTCAAGTGCCGATTCATCACAGTCTTTTTTCTTAGTTACATCACTATTTGTTTTTAAAATAATCCTTTTTCTGTTGTTTGTGTATTTCATCTAAATGACTCCCACTATGTACACTTGCAAACTTCTTACCTAGTAGCTCAGCTTTCTCCTTATTTGTAATTGCCAGGTGTTCTCCATCTATCAGCACTGGGATTTTAACTGATTTTCTTTTCCCACTCATCTTTTTGATCATTGCCCAAATGTCACCCAATTTAACTTCTCTACCAATGGAGGATCAGAATTGCCACCATGCATTCTTCTTGGATGACTTAATTATTTTCCGTGCCATAGCCCTCTTTCTTTGATAGTCAATCAGATTGTCTTGGCTCAAATGCTTTCTTAAAATTCTGAATGCATGATTTCTGTCTTTTATAGCATTTTTACATTCATTGTTCCACCATGGAACTATTTTCATTTTCTCATTCACTGTGCTCTTAGGGATGCAGGTTGTTGCAGCATTAATAATCATGGAAGTCACTGCTACTGCGCAGCTATTTACATCACCCTCCATCGATATTCTTTCAGAATACTCAGTACAAAGTTCTCTGAATTTTTCCCAGTTAGCTTTATGAAAACACAATTTCTCTATTACATAACCTTCCTGAACATACATATCAAAGTTCATGGGACACAATATTGGAAAGGGATCACTCCTTATGTTGCTATCATTCTTTACATTCCATTCACATAAATTACTCATATTTACTGAGACTAAAGTAAGATCTATACAAGAAATTGAATTTCTTGTAACATTAACCCTGGTACCTCTTCCATCATTAAGGCAAGAAATTGATTTCTCCTCGATTAGTTCTTCAACTACTTCTCCATTAGTGTCTGTATGGTCACTTCCCCACAGAGTATTGTGAGCATTAAAGTCTCCACACCATATTTCTCTTCTATCAACACTTTCTGATATCTCATGGAATGTTTGCATTGATAATTTCTTGCACGGATTATAAAAATTGACTACTTTGATATTTCCTCTGGGACTACACATTTCTACTACTACACATTCATACTCATTTGGAACAGTTACACTTCTATATACTAAAGTATCCTTAATAAATGTGACACATCCTCCACCTTGTTTTCCAATTCTGTCACATCTAACCGAATTGTAGGACAAAATCCAAATGTGGTCTTAACCAAGTTTCTTGTATTACATCAGGTCTAACTTCCAGATCAGTTACAACCTTCTTGAACTCTTGTCCATTTGCAATTAAACTTCTGGCATTCCAGTGGAGGATATGAAATACCATATTGAGGCTAACCACCTTGAGACACTCCATCATAATTAGTCGGGTTCAGCATCTCATGAATCAGTTCAGCTGTAACTTCCGTGATCCCCAGTATCTCTATGGCTGCTTCTACAATTGTCTTGATTCTATCACTTTTTTTCTTCCGCTGTACTGCCACATTTACAGTCTTACAGATGAAAGCAACAAAGTTGGTTTTACCCACAATCAGTGTATCTTCATTAATATCCTTTATCCATGGATTTATTTCTGTTTGCCTCTGACTTGGTGTTGGAGATGAAACCTCAATTACTCGTCTGTTCTCAGACTCTTGGTCTCTATTTACTACTTGTGTAACACTGGATCTGAATAGTTCACTTTCCTTCACTTTTTTTGCTGCATCAGCATAAGATACCTGATTAGTTACTTTATATTTCTGTACCTCTCTAGCTTGCCTTTGAACAGGGCATCCTCCAAAAGCAGCGCTATGCTCACCGCCGCAATTACAACATTTCACTTTTGTATCCTGGCCACATTTTCCATATTCATGTTCACCTCCACACCTAGCACATCTTTGTTTCCCTTTACATTGTCCAGCAGTGTGTCCCATTCTTTGACACTTGCTGGGATAGACTGTCTTGCAGGCTTGACAGGCTATCAGTTTTCACCCCTTTTCTTTGTGTTTGCAGTCTTGTGGCTTTCACCACTTTCCCTCCTTTCACTTCCTGAATTATCTCCTCCATTGTCATTGCCAAAGGAACATCATAAATAACACCTCTAAGCTTTGCTACATTCCCGGGGATATGAGTACTGATCCTTTCCCCATTAAGTGTTTCTGCTCTGAGAAACCTCTCTCTTTGCAGTTGGTCTGTAGCAAAGACCAGCAGCCTCCTTTGACTCAAATATTTGGCGAACTTGATCTTACCCATTTCTTTCTCAATTGCTTTTGTTAGTTTTAGTGGGTGAAAATGCCCCCCTTCTTTTTTGAATGTTATCATCACTTTCCATTCAGTTTGTTCATCCTCCTTTCTCACATTTATCATTGTAGACTTCACTTTTTTGGACATGTCGCCCACTTCCACATCATAGATTGAAAATCAGAACTATCGCACCTTCCTATCTTCTTATTATTTACATCCTGCCATGGCATACTATCACTATCTCCATCCGTACTTTTACCCGTGATAATTACATTCACAGCACAGTTGTTGCTTAATTCGCCAAATACCAACTCTCGTTCTCAGTAGCACGCTCAAACACAATCCAGCCTACAGGACTTAACAGATTTAATACTGGTGAGCGCTGCCCAGCTATCTGATGCAATGACCACCTTGCCTTCATTATTTTCTTCTACCCACTGCAACACTATCAAAATGTTTATAAGCTCAACTGACAGATGATCTGGGGTTCTCTTTTTAATGCCTATTTTATATGCTGGGATGTACATGGCACTACAAAAAAAAATGTACATGGCACTAGTCACATCTTCTTCTCTGTGTTTTGGCGAATTACAGCAAAGGTGCATTCCCGCCACCTACTGGACATACTGCTGGTAGATTTTCATAAAAAACTACCACATTCATACTGCAAAACATTGACTGCCTGTCTTTTGAAATGCTAATATATGACTATGAGTTCTTATAATTCATAGGTTTATGAACAGATAATAAATTGCCAACCATTTTGATAAAGGCTTGATTGTTTAAGTCAATTGTCAAAACATTCCACAAGTTCCCTGGATCCAGCTTCTCAAATGCGAGAATGTACTCTTTGTGTTTGTTCTATATGATAGTAAACTGAATATTTTTGGCTTTAGGACTGTTGGTCAGGCAAAACAGGCAATAAATCTGAAGACGTTACTATAGACTTCTGGTACCTGGGCGTTTTCCCTTATTTTCCAGTGGTGAAAGTATTCAGATTAAAAAGTAAGAGCATTCATACCACACTATCAAAATACTCCATTGCAAGCAAACGTTATGCATTCAAAACCAAGCTAAAGCAAAAGCACAGAAAGTCGATGTAAAATTATTTATTCTGCAGATTTCTATTAGGCTACTTACTATTTTTGCTGTCGTAGCTTGTCACAGTGGAGCTACTTTTTTTTTTACTATTCTAAATAATATATTGTCCGGTGGTTTCAAACTTAGGGGTCAGTGGGTCTCAAGATAAATCTGAGGGGTAGTTAGATGATTGATGAATTGATGAATAAAAAAAAGTTCTGCTCACAGTCACCGGTTCTGCTACACAAATCTGTATTAATATTATTATTATTATTTTGAAATGTCTCTAATATTTGCTTTTTGTAAAAATATTTGATAGGTTGACATGTTAAGGTTATTTAATTTAAAGATACTCTGTAATAAGATAACAACGTGAAATGATTATTTAGATCTGATTTGGTTGTTGTGAATATGATATTATGATGCTCATGGGTAAATATCACATCCATTGTAGTAAGTGGACATATTCTAAGCCTTCCTTTTCATAGTTCGTGGACGATTTTAAAATGTTTTTTCCCTCACTAAAAAAGTAAAGTTTGGTTAAACTGCAAGAAAGATGTGCAGATATATATCCAGGCAATTGCTGTTTTAATAAATGCCCCCCTGTATGCTGCGCCTAAATGAGGTTTTCTTGTTTTCCCTTTTTGCTTAATGTATGATCGCTGAAGGTCTTGCGATCTCCTTATTTTTATTAAATCTCTTTTTTACTTTATTGTTCGGTTATTACTTTATAGGCTACCCCTAGCTATATGTACGTCTGTATCCCTTATATGTTACATATCCTTTGTTACATGTTGCTTAGAAATCACTTTTCTACTAACAGAAGTCAGAAAGTCCAAGACTTTCAGCATGCCTGACCTTCGGAAAGAAAAGAAAAAAACCGCTCCAGCGAGAGGGCGTATATCTCGCGAGATGTTGTGGTTCTTGCGTAGAGTTCTCCAGCAGCCAGCTCCGTTCAGTCGTCTCACACAGGCACACTAAAATGGCGTCGGCTCCGGGTGAGTGCAGAAATGGGATGTTTTATACTGATTTTGAAGAAATTGTGTTACCTAATTTAAATGTTTTAGTGGTAGGAATTGGTTTAAAAGAGATTACGTCGGCACTATCCGTGTTTTTGGTTTGTATCGTTTCAAAGGTCATTTTCCGTTAGCTAGCAATAAATCAGGCCGAGGCCTAGTCACGTTAGCTTCTCTAACGCTGTCGTAGTGGTAAAATCCGCCGGGTGTTTTTATTTTTTTTTTTGTATTTCTGCCTACAGAGATTGATAATGGACGCCAGATTACCAGTTTTGCCAAGTAATTGTTTGAATACACGTGCCGATAATTCCTACCTACCGTAGTTAGTTTTGAAACATTGTTGTGTTTAATGAACGGTGCTCTAACGACCGGGCTGTAACGTGCTGCTAGCATTAGCAGCGCTGCTGGCGCGCAAACAATGTTTTGTTCGCTCAGTCCTCAGCTAACCACCTCGTAACCTTCTTTTCTTTAGCAGATTACAGCTCCTACAGTCAGACCAGTGCTCAACAGGGGTAAGAGTATTCACCAAACTTACTAAAATAACTTAATGAAGTTTTTTTGTGCGTACGAAAGTTCATGACCTCAATTCAATGTTGACGGTAACCGTTGATAAAAAGTTACTTCATTTAACTTGGCAAATGTTTGAATCACATTGTTTAATATATGCGGCACATGGAAGCTAAAACAAACCCATCTGTGTTTTTATAGGTATGCCTCTTATGCAGCCCAGCCCTCACAAAGTTATGGACAGTCTGCACAGGTGAGATTTAACATGGCGCAGTAACGTTGGTTACTGCTGTAGATTGCTTTGTGCCGGGCCAGTGATTTATTAAGGCTCTATACCCTGTTATTAAAGCCCCTTGAGACTGAATTGTCTGTGAAACTTCACTGATAATGTATAAGTCTGAATGTGTTAATTATACAGTCGGAAACACAAATTGTACTTTCAACATTTTCAATGAGGGTAAGGAACCCACTACTGGAAATATTTTGATGTTGGTGTTATTAAGACAGTTCAGTACATACAGGTAACATCTAATAAAGCACAAAATAAATTATTTTGACGTTGGTGTTAAATCTACTTGGCAGCTAAAGCATGCTCTCGTTTTTCAGCAGAGTTATGGTCAACAAAATTATGGCTCATATGCCCAACCTGCTGCTGCAGACGGAAGTTACACGCAGACAACACCTGCAGCTGGCAGCTACCCCCAGCAGCAACAACAGTATGGATCCTCCTATGCTCAGCCTGCAGCAGGTCAGTTATTAAAATAGGAGCATTTTACAAATTTTGACATGGTTCTGCATGAAATGGGCTGGGATGGACAAACTTGTTGCCCACGTTTGTTTTTTTTTTTTTTTTTTTTGAAGTCCAGACAACAAAAAAAAAATCATTAAGTCATATTTATAAGCCTTTCAGTCTGTTTTGCCAAATCATGTTTCAAACAGTAGTGTACTTGCGACATGGCTGTTAATTATAGTGTATGTTGGCAATGATGCTTGAAAATTCATTCTGACCTTTTCACTGGTAAGTGACTATGGACATGGATTCTAAAGATTGCAATTCAGTATTTAGCTTAAACAATTTTTTATTTTGCTATTGATCTGTTTCACAAAGCTGGCTATCCTGCTGCCCAGTCTACCACTCATAGCTACTCCCAGTCAACCCAGGGTTATGGAGCCAGTGGTTATGACAGTACTCCTGCTGCTGCTGCTCCAGCTGCCTCCCAGTCTTATGGCTCTCAGCCAGGGTATACTGCCCAGTCTGCCTACCCTGGTTATGGCCAGCAGGCTGCTCCCACTGCACCACAGAGGTATGTTGCCCTCTGCTAGGAAACAAACAGGTGAATTCCATGAACGTATTTATTAATTAACTTAATGAGCTGTCTTGCTTTGTCTCTTAGTTATAATGCTAACAGCCAGCCGGCTAGTTACAATCAAAGCAGCTACTCGCAACCAGCAACATATGCCCAACAACAACCTGGCTACCAAGCCCAGCAGGCGAGCTATGGCCAACAGCAGGGGTACCAGCAGCCGGCCCAGCAGCAACAACAGGCTCCCCCTGCTTACCCTCCTCAGGCTGCTGGTTCCTATGGGCAGGCTTCAACCAACCAGTACAGCCAGCAAGGTGGACCTCCCAGTTACAACCAGTCCAACCATTACAGTAAGCTTTTCACCTTACCTAACTGCTGTTTTTTCCCGTCACTGATGCAGGGAACTTTAATATACTTTGACTGTATGTTTTGATTGGTTGATGTTTTGTGATCCTCTTTTTAGATAATTACAGACAGGATGGCCAGGGTGGAGGTTCTGGTTATTCTGGCTCTGATTCTGCAAGGTACCCTGGGGCAGGGGAGAGCAGGGGTCCTGGCAGGGACGGCTTTGATCGAGGTGGAATGATGCACCGAGGGCGTGGAGGCATGGGCCGCGGCATGGGGTAAGTGTCTTTCCTTAGTACTTAACCTCATGTATTTTGACTCTACAGGTGCAGCGGCCGCTTGGCAGGGCTAAGACAAGTCCCCATTAGAAATGGGAAATAATTCAAAGTAATATACAGCAGTTACAGTTTATGAAACTGTATTTTCTTATCATTGCCTATGGCCCATGATGGCAAAAATTATAGCTTTTCTCATCCAGTTTCTCTCAGCCCTGCCTCTCATTTGGCCAAAGGTAAGAGATTTTGATCCGATACCTGTGCGTAAACATTTAGGTTGAGCAGCTTATATCCTAGAACATCACTTGATTATAAACATTTTAGGATAACTGAATAGTTGCATATTTCATGATAGGTCAGGGACTATGATAGAATCCTATTGCAAGAATATCTTAGGACATACCAAAACTATAATGGGTTTCCTTGAGGAAGGTTCAAACACTCACTATCGAAGCATCCTTTTTAAATCAGTTTCTCACTGTGGTGCATCATTCCCTGTAGGGTTTACAGACTTACAGTTGTTACAATAATGCAATTAGATGTTGCCCCCTAACCCCCCAGTATTTTGATCCTGGAGTCCTTAACTAAAATTGCGTGTCCTGCAAGACCATACAACAAAACAATATTTTAATATAGGCTGGCCTCGTGCAGTACATTCTGTTTTTCACATACACATTTATGCATAATAAGTGCAATATTTGGGTCCATTTCCTCTTCATGTGGTATTTTTCCTCTCCTTTTTTGAAAATTACAAAAACATTCACTGGTATTTTCAGTTTGTGGTTTGTTTTTGCAAGGCTGTCACTGACAAGAAGTATTTGTGCATTTGATTGTCCTGGCAAAGTACTATCAAACACAAAATGGCCCCAGAAAAATAGATCTCAGTAAAAAAAATTGCATTGACTACAGAGGAAAAAGTAAATGCGCAATTTTTTTTTTTTTTCACCCTCAGTTTTCGGCAGGTAGCTCCAGCATTGGTCGTAAAAGATCTGAATTTATCTCTTGCATCTGTTGTACTAAAAGAAGCCAGGTCTCCTAACTGGGTTTTTGTGGTCAATATCCATTCAAGTTAAAATTCATCAGTAAAAACTAAACTTGTTGTGGTCAAAACATATTCAGAGCAAATTTGATAGAAGTTAAACTTAATTTTGAACCCACTCACTAGTTTTCTGGTGTCTAAAATCCTTGACAGAGTTAAAAGGGGTAAAACTGGTCTAGTGTTTTGAAGCCGTGGGAAAACACAGGGCTTAATAAGACTGTACACAGGTATACTATATCTGTTCACTGGAACAGCGTTTTAGGTGGTGGTGTGATCCAGTCTAATCTCAGCCTGGCTCCAAAAACTTCATTTTCTTTTAAATTCTATGTTTAATATAGTTGTGTGTCCCTCATCACAGTGAAATTAGAACTGAATTGAGCTGGTCTTGACACATTTAATCTGCTACCCTCCTTGAAATGGCAGATCCAGATTGGGCTTTTGATCAGTTTGTTCCCTGTACATTGTGTACTGTTCTCTGTACCCGGAAAAGGTTTGACCCCATCCCCAAATTAAATTAACTGACTTTAGCGCCCCTGAAGTGAAAGGGTTACTAAAATAAAAGCCCGGGGTATTAAGGTGAGCAGAGGTTGTACTGTGCACTTTTGTTTTATGTCAGTTATCGCTGATGTAAAAGATGAGAACATTTTTGAATCAGTGTGTATTTGGTTTCTCAAATACTACAGAGGCACTCCAATATATAAATCTTGATAGCATGAAAGGTTTTCATTTTTAGGATTTGGTTTTGGTAAAGAGCTTTTTTTTTTTTTTTTTTTTCCTCCTCAAACTCTAATGGTCTGTTTTGGGTCAGAAATGGCAGAAGAATCAGCTGTTATTTCAGGTGTTTGACAGTTTTCCTTGTACACCAGTGTAAACCTCTTTCTATTTATTTTTTATTTAAAGTAGGTCTGCATAACTTGTTTGTTCTGGTGTTTTTGGTGCCACACACACACACACACACACAGGGCATTTCGGTGAATTTTATACAATACAGGACTCTAATCAAGCAACTCTGCAATATTACCTTTGTAGCGGTAAATAAGAATGCATAAAATCAAATAGGAATACACCCTGAATACATTTAGACTCAGATGTAGCATAGATGTGGTAAGTTAAAATTTAATTTTAGCTTTGCACAGGTACATTGTGTGTTCTGGGGGAGGTGGGGGGGGGGTTACACATGTCATTTTGAAATGTTTGAAGTTGTTTTTGTGGTTTTGGAATACAAATGTTTGTTCACATTCTTTTGAGCACTTTTTAACATGCTTTGTCACATTTATACCGTACAGGTAACAGTGAGAGCCATTTAAAACCATCTTTTCTCTAAAAGGTATCTGTACTCAGTACAGAGCCGCCAACTTAAGCAGCAGGAGGGAGCTTAAACAAAGATTCGGGGGTCTGCCTTTTTTTCAAGAACTGAGGATGGTGGTGTTTAAGCATGATGGGTATTTTAATTGACCAAGTGTTTGTTTATAATTTAACTTAACTGGTAAACACTGTAAAGTCAATTTTTTTTTTCTTTGTTTTTTTTTTCTTTTTACGATGTATAATTGTAGTTTTTTATTTGTGTTACTACCTGGTGAATGTGATCACCTGACTATTTTTACACTTGATTCAGCTGTAACTTTTGTTAGAACTAATGTTATTGGGGTTTCTGGGTAAAACTATCAATGCATCTAAAGTCTCTTCTACCTGTGTACAAATGTGTGGGTTTTGTCACATTTTAAAAGGCAGTCAATGTGTTAGTCATTCATATTTTTTGCACAAATGTATCCACTACTGAAAACTGTCACTGAAGTTGTACTCAGCTAAGGAATGGCACATAGTTAATACTCTGATCCCCTCAATTAGATTGTGTAATTATAGTTTTGGGGAGTTTGTAGTTGCTGTTCGGCTAGTTGGAATGTTTTGATTACTCCCTCAATCAAGCCACTTTGCTCGAGCCATGGAAGTGGCTGTAAAAGGGAAATCGCCTTCATATCTCCATTTATTCCCCCATAGCAGCGCTGGAGAGAGAGGTGGCTTCAGTAAGCCTGGTGGTAAGTTAACGAGTATTACACTGGTTAGTCCTTTCAAAGCCTTAAACTTAAACAAATTAGCTTCGAATATTGATGTGTCTTACATTGTGGTATGCAAAATTTATTTACATGAACACATCTGAAAATATTGGGAACTTTTTTTCATTGCCTGAGACCATATTCTCTGGGGTACTTGGTATAATTCAGTCTCTGCTTATGGTTTTACAAGGAGTTTTTAACAGGTTAATGACAAAATTCCACTCAAATGTGTGTTACGGCGTTAAACAATTTTGAATGCTGAATTCATGTTTGGTTTTTTGAGGATTTCTTACTGGTCTTAGAGGCTTTAACACAATTATTTGCCTAAGGGTCTGAGGTGTTCTATTTTCAATTCAATATATCACTCGTGGGAATTGTGGTGTACCATAAGGTGCCATTTTCAACTTCCCCAATATGGCTGACAGCGATTTATAAAGGAGTGTCTGGATTATCTGTTGTAGTACTCCTCAGGTGTTGTACACTGAACTTCAGTTGCACACACTGACTTTTCTCAATCTGTCTCTCTCCCCCCTCGGCTGATTGACTACAGGACCTATGGGCGGTGACGAGCGTGAAATGGGTGAGTAGTGTCACACTAGACCCTTTAATAGTCCTTCACATTGGTGGTTCATCTACTGAATACTTTTCGTAGAAATATTGTATTTTTACTGAATATTTACACTTTTATGTACTTGTTTCAGGACGTCCTGAGGAGCAGGATGACTCTGAGAACAGCACGATCTACATCACAGGGTTGACTGAGAAGGCTAACCTGGAGGAGATGGCTGAATTCTTTAAACATGTTGGCCCAATCAGGGTAAGAATAGCGCTTCACTCTACAGGTTTGTGTACGCGGGACTGATGTGAAAACTAAACGCCGTTCATTCTCTTGTGTGTCCAGATTAACCGCCGACTTGGCCAACCTGCCATTAACATATACACAGACAAGGACTCTGGGAAGCCCAAGGGAGATGCCACCCTGTCCTATGAGGAGCCAATCTGTGCCAAAGCAGCTGTGGAGCATTTTGATGGTACAATTTATTGACTGTGCCCCCCAGACCTCAACAGAATCGCAGAAATAAATGCATGAATCTAAATGCATCTGTTGAAATTCATCCCAATTAATGTAACTTGTGAATGGATGTTATATTTGTCTTTATTTTTAATTGTAGGAAAGGAGTTCCAAGGCCGAAGGCTTAAGGTATCCATGGCACGCCGCAAGCCCATGATGGGTGGAATGAGAGGTGGCATGCCTATGCGAGATGGCATGATGGGTCGTGGAGGTAAATGTCAACAGTATTAATTAGACTGTTTAATGGCATGTTCACACTATTCTTCACTGTCAGGTGCTTATGTGAGTTGAAACCCTCCCCATGCTTTTGGCTCCACACAGAAAACTTGACTAAAGTTGAAATATTGGCTGCCCGGCCTCTCGCTTAAGATGACTGTTGCTAGACACAGCTGAAAATGTGTGAATACAATGGTGTGATTTCAAGTGCTATGATTTCCTTGTCTCATCAGGTATGATGGGCCGTGGAGGAGACCGTGGCGGGTTTGGCCCAAGAGGTGGTCCACGCGGTATGGGCAGAGGTGGACCCACAGGAGGCAACATGCAGCAGAGAGCTGGCGACTGGGAGTGTCCTAACCCGTATGTTTTACTTAATAGTGCCGTTTCTTCTTGGATGCCTTTTTGTTGTATCAAAGATTAGTTTAATTTATTTAATGGTGTCTGTTCCCAGTGGTTGTGGCAACCAGAACTTTGCCTGGAGGATGGAGTGTAACCAGTGCAAAGCCCCCAAACCAGAAGGGTTAGGTGGTGGCCCTCCCTTTCCCCCCGGAGGTGACCGTGGCAGAGGTGGAATGGGAATGCGTGGAGGTAGAGGTATGGACCGTGGTGGGCCGGCGGGAGCTGGAGGCCCAGGTGGCCCTGGAGGTTTCCGTGGAGGCTGGGGAGGCGACCGCGGTGGATTCAGAGGGCGTGGTGGAATGGATAGGGGAGGTTTCCGGGGGGCTGGACGTGGAGGACCACCCATGGACCGAATGGGTGGCAGAGGTGGAAGAGGAATGGGCCCACCAGGTGGCAAGATGGACATGAGGTATGATTCCTCTTAACCAAATAGATGTGTGTTTGAAAGTCATTGATAAAAGTAAATAGTGTCACTTAGTACTTTTCTCTTCTGCTCTTTTTAGGGACCATCGCCAGGAGCGCAGAGAGCGACCCTACTGAAGGAGAACTTGACTGTTCCTCTTGTGGAATTTTTTTTTAGACAACAATTTTTAATTTATGATTCCATACTTCAGTGGTTATAGAACTGCTTTCAAACATCCTGTGCAGTGTCAATTCGTGTGGGTTTTTTTTTTGTTTTTTTTGTTTACCCTCGTTTATGCTACATCTTGTATTTTGCATGTTTTTGTTTATTTGTTTTTTAAATATGCAGATTAGGTTTGACGTTGTATTGTAAAATGCGTCCCCCCCCCCCCCCCCCCCCCCCCATTCGTTAACATACTTGCTTCCCCTTTCCCATAATGACAATTGTAATGAAGACAAATTTGGGAAATAAAATTTTACTGATTTGATGTTTGAGTTTGAGAGCTTTACTCAACTTTACAAAATGAAGTCATACAAGAAATATATAACGGATAATGGTCTCTTTGAGTTCACAGCAGTTGTTTGGGGGGGGGGGTATTTTTTGGTCTATTTGTGTCCAGTGGCAGGCAGCATGTGTGATTATGTTGCTGTTCAAGACATATCTGGTAGGTGGTTCTTAAAGGAAATAGTCATTACGTGTACAGGTAATATCAAAGTCAAATGGAATTTAAAAAAAATAAAACTTGTTTGTTAACAAAAGTTAAGTGAGTAATGAGTTTGAGTGTTTGATCATGCTAAAGCAGTGTGAAGCTCCTTGTTGCATATAAAGTGACTCCGTGTTGCTCCAACAAATTAGGGAAAGTTTCCGGGCTGCAAAACCTTTTTATAGATGTTGAAGAGTTGCACAGTTTCATAAGTCTGCAGTGGGAGTTGTTTTTTTTTTTTAATGTCTGCAGAGATGATAAACAGGCACCTCCTTGTCCCACTACAGATCATAATAGAGTTCTATTAAAGCCACATTTTCCTGTGGTCTGTGATGAATTCACATGCATGTCATTGCTCTCCTTGGAGGCCAAAGTGTAGGACAAATTAAGGTGCCTTTTATAATGTTAAAAAAAATAATAACCCTTGTGCCGCAGCCTTCCTTTAACTGCTGCTATGGACATGAAATGTTTTGTGTTCCTATTACTGTATCGTAAAGAGCTCCTCAGTGTGTTAATATTTTGAGTGGATCTGCCACTTTTAGACCTACTTTTTTTTTGTTGTTGTTTCTGCTGTTCACTTCTTGTCTATAGGTGGAGTACATCTGCAGGTCGAATCCTGCAGCTGCTGTTACGTTTCTTGCCAATAGGTGGCGCAGGTTGGACAGAAGCTTTCAGTGCTGCAGTTCTGACTCACAGGACACTGGCTGGACCTGATTTCTGGTGCTTTGCGTGTTTCCATGTTTACACAAAACAGTAGCATACAGGACAAAGCTTTTCTTATTAATGACTGACTTTAATTTTACTCTTCAGATGTAAGTAAAGTCTTAACAAATTGCCAGTAACTTATTTTCTGCCTTAACTGTTGCCTTGCACAGCTCTAGAATTGTAACTTGTCCTAACCAGAGGCAAGTAGGCTACCTGTGTATGTTTAGATATCACAAATAACACAGCTATTTTTCTATTTTTGTTCCTCATAGCTTCCTATTGTAACTGCATTCTCACATTCTCCTTATTGTGTTTTTTAAAATGGAGCAGTATTCCCTGTTAGGCAGTCCAGTTGAATTAAGCATGCTTATTAATCGCAGATGTCAATCGTTGGCACAATTTATTTTCACATCTGGCAAACATACGACTGTTCAGAACATCCTACAGCTCTTTGAAGTTTTCTTTTCGTACACCTTTTGAATTACCACTGGGAAAAATCCTGCTTGTAGGAGTCTGTCAAAAGTATTTGGTGACACTGTATGGCACATCCTTTGCAGTGTTTTCTGTTTAGAAGTTAGCTTGTCTACAAATTTGCCTGAGTCGAACACTTTGCTGTGGCTTAAACACGCAGGCTTATATCTGTATGTTTCCATACCTGTCATTTTGAATACAGCAGCTGGCTTTCATTCAGACCACCTAAGGTTTTAGTGGGACACAAAACCTCTTCCATCTCCAGGACTGCTGTCGTTTCTGATCCTGACCTGTGACTTTGGTGTGGAGAGGAAAGAAAAACAAGTTTTTCATGATTATAAATAGCCAACAGGTCGTTCTGTGTTCACTCTTAGCAGCTCACATCTTTATATATGAGAAGTGGTCTGACCTCACCATCCTGTTACTGTGAGATACAGTAATCAAGGCTCATGTCTGCAAGTTTCCCTCAGGGGAAACCCTGTCCCAGCTGACATCTTGAAGTGCTTCTCATTCGCTGTGGCCAGTTGTTCACGTGGATTAATAGAGTGCTGAATTCTCTCCCTCGCGCTCTCTCTTTACTGACAGAAAAGCTGATTCATCCAGGCCCAGAAAATGATCTCATCAACCCCCACCTTCTCCCTCCTTGCTCTCTAGCTCTGTCCCCTCTCTCTCTCTCTTAAACAGATACACATCCCTCTTTTTAAATGAAAACAAGCCCTCCTCCTTGGCAGTGGGCTTTCTTTAAATTCAAACAATCACACATTAGGAGAGCACATGAGCAGCTCCAATAGATTGTTAAACGGGGGAATGAGATAGTGGAAAGGTTTTCTAAAGGCTCAGTCAGACGCTTTCAAACAAAACATCCAGGTATATTTACATACAAGTGAAAAGATAAACATTTTTATGAAAAATAAGGGGTTCTGTGTATGTCAACAGCGATCAGATCAAGTGTCCAAATGCATAACTGACAAGTGTTCAACAGCATCAGAAAACATTAAAAACTTTAGTTGCGTTTGTATGAAGAGACTGCTTCCATAGCAGTTTGTAATCATGTACTTCAAATGTTGGTGGTAATGCTACCCTTTAGTTCGCAGTCAGATCATAGACTGTGTCTTTAAAGCTCCAAGAAAGTATCCATGATGATTTCAAAATTTTTACATACCATTAATGAAACCTGAAAATCAGGTCACACTTGACCCAAGTTTCAAACCGTATGTTGAGCCTCCAGTCAAGAACTGTCTGTTGTTTTTGTCACTTGTTGGTCTTGCATTCTCATATCTGCATATTTTTTAGACAATAAAGGAGAGAAATCTAACATGTTTTTCTATGTTAACATAACACTAAAGTTGACCTAACTTACTAAGGGCTCCCAAAACGTAGTCCACTATCCTGCACCAACAGCAGCCTTGTGATCTTGTGCAGTATACTACTTTGCCTGTTTACATCCTGCTTGACTGGACTTGATAACACTGTCCACCCACTGGATCTCTCTCACTGTCTCCCTTCATAATCCCAAATCTCCTGCTGTCTCAGGGGTTTACAGGCTCTCTGCTCCCAGGTGTGACATCTTTGATTCGGGCAGTGCCTCCTACACATCCAACAAACCACACATTCATTACAAAAGGTACAAGGCTGTAAAAGCTCAGCTAACATAGCATAGAGTCTTCATCACATCCTTTTAACCACTGGTGAGACTGTACAGTTGGAATTTCTTGTGCTAAGCAGAGTTGGTGTCTCATGATGCTGAGATGCAAGCGTTTATCACTTGAGGCTACTGGGTAAAGAGACCACACAAAGACTTCATTATTGAGGGACTAAGAAGCATGGTTATGTGTTCACCCAAAGGGGAGAGAAATCATAAGAAGTATATTTCTCATTTTCTCAGAGAGGGAAGAAAACTGCATACAATGCAACACCAAGGAGTTCAATCAATGCCCCTCACAGTCTCCACAGAAACGGACTAAAATAAGCTTTACAAGTATATGACTGGCTTTTGCAGTATCCTACAATAAGGGAGATATTTTTCTTTTCACTCTGCTACATTTATTGTCAGCTGTATAATAAATGAGTGCTTGCAGATTTTTCAACAGGCAATGCTGTGTTATAAATGAAACCAGCAGTATGTGAAGTAGCTGCTATTGACAAAGAGTGTGTGCTGAGTTGGTGATCATGGGGTTAAGTTTTCCTCCTCTGCCGGGCGTTGATCCCTCATAATGGGATGTGCCACCGAGTCGCTCTGCTGGTCTAAGCTACAGCAGGTCAACATATTCAGCGCGAGAGGCGGGCCTATCTGCAGGGAAGATGAACTGTGGACTCGGCGCTATTCTGTGGTAGTGATTTCATCGGCGGAGAGCTGAGGAGCCTCGGACAATACTTTTGGACATGGTGACACGTGGGTTTTTGTGGGTGAGAGGACCCGCCGGCCACCCGTTGGATTAACCGGTCGTCGCATGTGTCCCGGACTGCTCCTCTCTCACCTCGGGGACCCGGCGATGCGCTCTTTAAAGGAAACGGGTTTCGCAGAAACATCCGGAAAACGCATCCCGGCGCCACGGCCACTCCGCATCCCGATATGCCTCTGACAACACAAAGCCTGGTTTCAGGGAGCCCCGATGAGAAACCTCACATGCAAATCGGCATGGGCGCGTCAACACGTTTATTTCGCTATATGTTTATGCGGATGAGGCTTCGGAGCGCAGATGTACAATGAGACAATCGGGATTTATCAAGTAGACTTTATTAATAGGCTACATAATCAGACAATATGGCTGATCAGAGCAACATCCAGTCCGCCGCCTCCAAGAGTATCCGGCCTTTTAAATCCAGCGAAGAATACCTGTATGCCATGAAGGAGGATCTGGCTGAATGGTTGAATACCCTGTACGAACTAGATATTACTGCGGACACCTTTATGGATGGGCTGGGGACGGGCTGTGCCCTCTGTCGGCACGCCAACAACGTGAACCGCGCCGCGCAGGACTTCCAGCTGGAGTACCCGGAGGCTGCACAGTCCATGAAGGTGCCATCTAAAGATGTTGGCTTTCAGTCGCGCAACGTCGTCCCGGGCTCGTTCGTGGCGCGGGATAACGTGTCCAATTTCATCACCTGGTGCAGGCAGGAGCTCTGGATCAAGGACGTCCTCATGTTTGAGACCAACGACTTGGTGGAGAGATGCAACGAGAAGAATTTTGTTCTGTGCCTCCTTGAGGTGGCGCGACGTGGGTCCAAGTTTGGCATGTTGGCCCCCATGTTGATCCAGCTGGAGGAGGAGATCGAGGAGGAGATTCGGGACCAGGAGAGCCTGCGGATCGATGCAGGGGAGCCGGCTGAGCAAAGCCCGCCCAGCAGGTGTTTCAGTCGCAAGGAGAGCAGTCACAGTGTGGAGGATGAAGATGAACCTGAACCGGAGCCGTTCGTCTGGCAGCAGAAGAGGGTTTTATGTGACATGCGAAATTTGGATGAGTTGGTGAGTTGAAATGATAAAAACACAAGCAGTATATATTAGTAGGCTCTCCTGGTTCATAGTAGCATCCAGGTTTAACTCTGAATCACCCTAGAGGACACCATAAAACCCCCAAATGTGTCATAACTGCATCATTATTCATGTATGTCGTCATACTATGATCATTACACTGTCTATGAAGTTCATAGACGGTCATAGACGATAGAAGTAAATATCTAGTGTGTTTTGTCTGGTACTAAACAGTTTGTAGTGGGTGATAGAAGACCAATTTCTCCCAAAGTATAAATACACAGAAATGTGTCAAAAGTGAAGCACCCATCCTGAAAGTATCATGTCGATGCTATGAAGAAGGCAGGCCCCTACAGATTCCCTGTGGTGTGGGTGTGTGAGTAGCCTACATATATGCATAACTTTGTTTTAAGTTTTTGTTTTTTAAATTCTGGCTCACCTGAGGAGGGTCAGTTTGTGTTTGTCAGAAAAGTCACAGGTCAACTCAGTGACATTTCTCCTGCATTACCCAATAATAAATAATAATAATAACCCAATACAGCATCCTGAAGGCCAAGAAGATTCTTAATCTGTGCTATTTTTTTCTCTCAGCTTCTTGGCTAACACTTCTAATAAAGTCCCTTTTGGCCATTTCCTGTCCTGTGGAATTCCAACCATTCATACTTTTGTCACTTGTCCAGTTGAACTGGTTGGCCTTTGCCATGGCCTGCACACATGAGCACATAACAGAGGCAACGATCTTGTTAGGGCAGAGCTAATGAGCAGACAGGCCAGCTTGGGCTGTCAGTCGTGGGGGGGGGTTAATGTTTTCACTTTGATGAGAAGAACAATGTCCGTCTTTGGCACCAAGAGGTGTGAGGGACAGCAGAGGGGGAGGAGGGCAGACAGTCACACTCATGCTTGTCAGGCAGCAGAGCAGAGCGCCTCTAATGTGACATCCACAGATAGAAATAGGAGAGCATGTGGAAGAGGATGTGCGCTGTTCGTATTCCAGACTGTCTGAGTCCGCACATATGACTGCGTGCTGAGGATTATAAAAGCTGACTACATTTTGGGATGGAAAGATTGCAGGAAAGCTACAAGAGTGTATATGTGTCTTTCCTTTTCTGTCATCTGACTGACACATCCATCAGCACACACACAAACACACACACACACACACACACACACACACACACACACTGTACACAGTCTCATCTGTCGGACATTGACATTTGACTGATTTGGGAAGTGGCATTCCCAGTCATCTGTTCCAGCCTCCCTGTCAACCTTAGAAACCTGCTTGCATGTAAGCTGTACAGAACAGCCCACATCAGTAACATGAGGCTCTTCAAAGGAGAGACCACAGTGGAACAATGATGAGATGCCACAATATTAAAATAGTAGCCTACAGTATTATGAAGGGTACTTTACTGTGTTTCCACATCCTTTCTAACGGCTGCATCTGCTTGTGGTCAGTTTGTCATTTTGAGGCCCAGACTTTGTGTGAGACACGTTACCAACAAATAGTCTCTTCATTTCCTGCACTGTAGTATTTTTTACCAGGAAACTATCTAAATGAAATCCACATTTTTCTTTAAATAGTTCGATCAATATCTGCAAATTCAGCTACCCACTCAGTTCTTGCCTCAAGGCATCAGGCTTCTCTGTCCTCTATAACATCAGTGACAAGTTTATCCTGCAGAGAACTGGAGCACTTTTCTTTGTATTTCTGTCAGATTTAGTGGTAGAGATTAGTGTCTTGTTATTACTGGAAACCTCATTGCTAGTAGGCATGAGTATCTAACAGGGAGGATGAGGAAGAAAGTTAAAGGGCTTAGTTTCATTGGTCCACAGCTGTGACACCAGACTGTGTGTCTGCTACCCTCTTTCATGAGAGCAGGCAGAGGCGACTCCACTGCACCATCCAAGATGGCTTGTATTTAATGGGAGGATCTGGCTCATTTTTTAATGAATGAATATTTTTTATTTACTGATTTTTTCTCTGTGAATTTGATCTTTTATTCATGATGTGTTCATTTTGAAGCTCCTTTTAAAAAAAATACATAATTTATTAACCTATTCATATCCAATAACATTATGGCTGAAATGTTATCAATTAATTACCAGGCCATTAACTCCCACAGAGACGTGCACAGCAGCCTCACATGTTCAAACTGAAATGCTACAAATGCTCAGCTTCCACCTAGTTATCATAGTGTCTTTACAAAAACCTTTATGTGAGCCAACAGATGTTGAGGGGGAACATCTACCTACGGTCACTGTTTGTACACGAACCCAGGATGTTGTCATTACATGTATGCGCCACCATGATGCCTCAATCCAATTAAATCTCAAACAGAAAACGAGTGTATGCATGACCACCAAGCATTTTATACCTGTATTTATAGTAGAGCAGGTATGCAGGATCATATTTATTTATTATTCTATTATAAAAAAAGTCATATATCACTTTAACTTCAACTTTAAATTCTGGTGCACTATTTTATAGAAGTTCTGTCTTTGTTTCTTGTGCGTCTCACAGCATCTCAGTGAGATTTATACATTTAGCAGCTGTTTATCCTTCTATGTGTTGTGTGGTAGTTGGATGATCAAACTAATCTTCTTGTTGAGTTCAACACGACAATGCAAGTGTGGTGATAATAGGATTACAGGTCATTATTCTATTGAGTGTAACAGTGTGCATACAAACAGCAGGATCATTTTAAGTATAAGTCCCTTTAAGGACATCTGGTTATTAAATATTAACAGTAAAAATGTATCACCAAGTATTGTAAGTTATGATTTGTCATTTGTCAGTACATTCAGCTTATGTAACGTATGTGACTCAGTAAACTTGTGACTCACAAACAAACATGCATTCACACCAGCTACCTGAGGATACAATAGTTATTTAATCTTAGGAAAGCTGCTGTCTGTCCAGTTAACTTTCCTGGTTACAACACACCTCCATGTAAATACTGTGTCTCCCACTGATCTGCCAATATGTACGTCATTACTCATCTCACTGTAGACAGCTTTCCAGTCTCAAGTTGAGGAAGTGACCGGCGTCTCATTTCCTTCGTCAGTTAGTCAGTAGAGTCAGTGATACTTGTGAGTCTAAATGTGCCACCTGGAAGCCTCCAGCTGGTTTACATCGCTATATGTCCACATACATTTTATCTTTTCATTTTATCTTTTATCTTCTAAGGGATTTTCTCTTCTACATAGGGATTACAAAGAATGATCTAATTCTTAGTTTTGAGATGCAAACTGACATTCATTTCATAATTGAAATTACACCTACTGACCCTTTAATATACCCTGTAATTGTTCACATGTTTACTGCATGCATAGGCATATATACAGTAACATATTTCAGCTTATGAACAAGAGACCATAGGATTGGCACAACCTTTGTCGTTGTCCTTCATCTTTCCTTCTTCTTGCTCACTAAACTGGTTCATGTGTCGTCTCACCCCAGGCTTCAACATTCAGCCCATGTTTAGTTCATATATGTGCAACCCCCCCCCCCCCCCATTCCCATCCCCCACCCGTCTCCTCTAGAGATGATAAAGCAAAGAGCACAACAGTATGTCTTATTGGCGGTATTGAAGAAGAGTAGACAGGCGCTGCTGTTGACAGCAAGGTAATCAAAGGCTGACATCTCAATCAAAGACTTTTGGATTGAGACACCAGCAGAGCAAAGGGGAAGGGCAATAAATAGAGGCAATGCCTGCATGGACAGCCTGATCCATTAACCTTATGGTCCAATTGCTGCATTCAGGGAATAAAAAAGGGGGCGTAGACAACAGATAGTGTGCCTAGAGTGACTTTACTGTATACTCTGTTAAACCTGACTGGAATGGATGTACTCTGGGAGGGAGAGCTACAGTAGAGAGGGAGTCAGAGTGAAAGAGAAAAGTAGGTCATCATGCTCTTCATTGGGTCACACTGATACGCTTTGCTGAGAGAGCGTGGCATCCTTCAGTGTTTCTCCCTCCTGTGTCACATGCACTCATGTTTTTAGGGCTTTCATTTTTTAAAGGTTTTATTTTTACCCTCTAGACTCTGCACAGCAACAATTCAGACCAGAACTCACTCTTCAGCCCTATTTTCCATGCAGCAGGGTGCATGTGGAAACAGCTGATTCTGCACTTTGCATATTGCCCGCTTCATACCTTCATTGCAGCGTTTGATGCATCACCTGAGGGTTTGCATGATTATCATTTAATTGGGTGTTCAGCTGAATAAGCTTTTATCTGTGTGAGTAGTCTGGATATTTTCCTCACCTGCCTGCAGCCTCCTCAAGCTGGTTTCAGGTGAAGACTGTCCTCAGTAGGACATCAATCCCTCTAATTTCTGCTGACACAAGGAGATGTGCTGAGTGTTCTTGAGCCTCATCAAAACAAACCGGCAAATGACTTAGACACTGGCCTGGTATTTAACTTCCTGCACTGGGCGATTACACTGCTATTTGACTGAAGCAGATGAACAACAGAGTTATTCACTTTGCAGTACTTGATGTCCATTAGATTGCCCTATCCTCCCACCCCCCAGTGAGCAGTTTGTCATGTGGCCAGAAGATAGGCATCGATTTTCAGAGAATGGTTTCCTTGAAGCAGTGGATGACGCCTACCTTAGAACAAGTATGATTATATTTTTCACCCTGTTCAAACACACAACACAGGTTATAGAATGGAGGCATGTTTATTATTATTGTAACTGCTAAAGGAATAGTTTGACATTTTGTGAAATATTGTTATTGGCTTTCTTGTTGGGAGTTAGATGAGAAGCTTGATATCTCTCACAGTAGATATGAAGCTACAGCCATGAGGTTAGCTTAGCATTAAGACTTGAAATGTCTAGCCTGGCTCTGGCCAAAGAACAAACAAAATCTAAAACTCACTAATTGACATGTTATATCTCAGTAAAAAAAAAGACAAAACAGTGTTTTATTAGAGTCTGGGAGCGGTACATTCCCGGAGTCTGAGTCTGAGTCTGTTCCTGGAAAATAAATAGTCTGCCATTTAACCCCCCATATGATGGCAAATATTTGTTTTCAAACAAGCTGTTTGTGTTAAAAATGGATCTGAAGATTTGCTGGTATAGGCTGGCTAAGCTAGCTGTTTACCCTTTATCCAGTCTTTGTGCTAAGCTAAGCTAACTGGCTAACTGTAAGAGTGATATCAATCTTCTAACTCTTAGCCAGGTAGAAAATATGACTATTTCCCAAAATGTTATTGCTTTAATCCATTCTTTGTTTAGATTCAATGCCAAACATATAACCATAACTTACTATTTTATTCTGTCAGACGTTACCAACATTCAGTGATATACCTGACCCTGGGGCATTTATCCAAGTGTTTTTCTGTCTCATCTCTAGACACCTTTCTTTTGGTCTTGCCTGTTGGACCAGCATGCTAATAATCTCTAAATACACAAGTTATCTCTGGAGTTTGTCCTCTCAGGCTACATGTCTGACATTATTATCGCGAATGTAGTCATTTGTGACCTCCCAGCACCCCCGCCTCCCAGGTTGTGAAAAGAGATCATTTTGTGCGAAGGAGGCTGTTTCATGTTTATGAGATTTTGCATGGTTGTCCAGAGAGGAGTCATTTATACGGGCTGTCAGGCCAGTTGTTTGATAGAGGATATACTCTGATATGTAGCTGTTTTCTGTGTGCGTTCACAGGCTTTAGGAATGCTTACTGTGGGTGGTGGAGCAATAATCCCAATCAAGTTTCAAAAAATCTCCCTACTGCTAAACAGGCTCCCCAGGGGCAGAGTCTTTGTGTCTATCTGATGGTGAAGTTTCTAGTCTTGACAGGAGATCCTCAAGGCAATAAGATGAGCTAAGAGAAGAGTCTTGTTGTCATTTTTTTAATTCACCTTGAAAGTTCTGTATGTGCTGTACCATATATCCTATCTTGAATATATATTTAACCCAATTTTCTTTACCTTTTGAAAGTACCATGTATTTTGTCATAAACCACCCAATGTACGTTTGTCTCTCTGGCGGCACAGATGTCAGATCCTGGAAACACCCTTGTAAATTCCAGCTGAGTGAGTTGTTGCAATGTTCAGTTTGTATAGTTGGTGTTTGGCAGTAATGATCTTTTTGCATAGCAAT
The DNA here is from genome assembly GCF_014851395.1 of Micropterus salmoides. NCBI lineage: Eukaryota > Metazoa > Chordata > Actinopteri > Centrarchiformes > Centrarchidae > Micropterus > Micropterus salmoides. The sequence continues at coordinate 8,561 of NW_024042551.1, read as the reverse complement.
CACAAAAGGAGCTAGTTACAGCAGGCCAGCACTCCCATGTTTGATGACTGCACTAGTACAAACTGTGTGGTCATACATTGCTTGTTGACTCACGAGGATAACTGACAAATATTCAAATGGATTTGTAGCTTCTCAGCGTACAGTAATGACATTTGGATCTCCGTCGGAAAACCTGAACCACAAAATCAGAAAACCAAAACTATATTTTGTGTCTACACATAACAACAACTAATAAATTCAAATAACAAGAAAGCAAATGTATATTAAAAGTAAAACAATATTGGCAACCCTTATACATTCCTTTGTTATGATACCATTATGTTAAGCTAGGGCATTAGTGTAGCATGTTGGTCCACATTTCAAATCAGTAAAGCGTAAGGAAATTGGGAATAAAACCTAAACATCTTTATCTCTCCCCCACCCATTTCCTCTCGTCATCCCCAGGGTTTGCTCAGCTCTCCGTCTCTGCCTATATCTCCCATGAATGGCCCTTCAGATGTTTGCAGGTCAGGAAGGAAAGGAATGAGGTTGTTGACTCACACTGAGCAGATATGACTCGATCTGAGCAGTGAGGAATATGTACTGTAGATGTTCTTTACACGAAACTGCTTGGAGACAAACCCGGCTGCTCAATTCAAATGGCATGCCCTCAGCAGTCTCTTAATAATGAAAGTGGTTCTCTTTCTGTTCATGCCAAAACATCTCTGCATTCCTATCCTAAGATTGATACAGCAGATTCCCAGTATAGGGGCGTGCTGTGGATTGTTCAGTTGCTGTTCGTTTTTCTCTCTTTTCCTTCTCAAACATCTGCAGCTCTTGCTGAAAGAGTCTCTCGCGACCCACATGCATCCATAATTCATCCTTCAGTTTTTCGTAGTGTCTCAGCTCCACTTCCGCATGTTTCCTGCGTGACCTTGTGTCTCTCCTCCCCTTCCATCTCACTGTGTGTGTGTGTGTGTGTGATAATAGCATGTGACGGCGTGCGAGTTTTGGTTTCAGTGTGTGAGTGTACACATTGTTGACAGAGCAAAGACATGGGAAGCGCACACATTTCATGCCAGAGGTTCCACAGAATAAATATTTCAACTGTCAGTCCTGCTATTGATTAGGTTGTTATTAAAACACTTCATGGTTGGGCTATGTATCCTGCTCAGTGTTTTATCTGGGACACAGTGTGCGTGTCCTTCACCTTCCCTCTGGAGCAAAACGTATGACCTCAGCTGAACAGCATTGGGGGAGGTTTTGGTGCGAGAGAAAGGCTTTACTATAGCAAGAATGAAAAAAAAGAAGGCAAACTGTACAGTAATAAAAGGGAAGTGTAAGGATATGTGTGTGTCTGTTGCCATAGTAATCTTTCCATTAACTCACTGGCTAGGGTTTTTCCAAGCAGGGCTCGTCCACCTACTGACTGAACGAAAGATGAAGTGGAGAGAAAGAGAGGGAGAGAGCAGATGTAGAAATGTAAGCAAAACAAAGAAAGCAAAGATAAATATAGGCCGGGTCAGCTAGTGCACAGGCTGAAAATAAAGGCTGATGGACAACAAAGCAGATGAGAGAGAAAAGAAGAAATGACAGGAGCAGGTGAGAGGGAGGGGTGGGGGGAGAAGATGAGATGCTAAGGCTTAGTACTGATTCCACCCTCTTTAATTAGCATGGGAAAGAAAGAAGGGTGCTGTTTCAAGAAAATAACAAGGTGCCTCCTTAATCTTCTGAATACCCCATAATGTAGGTGTTAAAGGCCAACCCTCTCACACACACGCAAGCCATATCCTTTCTGCCCTGTACACAGCATGAAAGGTACTGTAAACAGCCAAAGGGTGGGAGCTCACAACCTGACATTTTCCTCCAACACGTCATTTGATCAATCAAATATCAATATAAGACACCCCTCCCCTTTGTAATAGCTGCCCTTGCAAGCAGAATTATGGGGCACTCATTCTTCTTTTCTTCTTGTGCTTTTCTCCGTCCACTTTACTTTCTCTCCCTCGTGGTCGACAAGTGCGCACACGCCTTTTGTCTGAGAGGGACGCCAAGGAAAACATCAAAGTTGGCCAATCCTGAGAGAGCCCAGGCCTGTGCAACACAGGCGGATCTCGCTCCACCCTGCAGTTGTGTCTGACTCCAGTTGCCTAATAAGCACCCCCAACCACAGCAAGGGCACGGGCTCTGACTCTCTCGATTCAAAACCCAGCTGGCAGCACAGGCCTGCTGACATCATCACCGGTCTGGTTTCCCAGCTCGTTCCCTCCTCAGTTTGTGATGTCACAACAAGCAACACAGTCACGTTCGTTAACAGCCGAGAGAGGGAGAGTACTCATTAGCGTGTCCACATATGTATTTGTGTTTTTGTGTCGCTTTGCGATGGTCTAAATGTTCTCGAGAGATGAGATGAGCCAGGGCTTCTTAATGTGGTAAGAGAGCAGGGCGGGGCACCCAGTAGGTGCTCAGAGGGAACGGTTGGCAGGAAGATACTCGCACACACTCTCAACACCCTCATATCCTCAGGCAGGCCAAGACTGCTCATTCCTCACACCATAAAACAGAGTTGTTGTGTTGTTGACACAGCACTCAGGACCAGCAGCATTTTGGTTGGTTACAGATTACTGGTTACAGATATATGACTAAACATGAGCTCATGTTGGAGCACTGACCTGACGAACAGAAAGGGATCACTGTGAGCTTCCTCACGGATGTGTGTGTCATGTTTTTCTGCTGTGGGTGTTGAACTGCTCTGTTTTGTTCTCCTCAGGTGCGTGAGATCCTGGGCCGGTGTTCCTGTCCAGCTCAGTTTCCCATGATTAAGGTGTCGGAGGGGAAGTACAAAGTGGGAGACTCCAGTGCATTGATCTTCATAAGGGTAGGCCCGCGCCACCATACACAGAGTTATCTGTCACTGTGGACAATGAGACATGTCTTTGTGTCTGAGTTTTTGGGATTAAGGTACACAGATAAACAGTAAAAAATAATTGTGCATCATATTGTCAATGAAAATGTTAAAGAATTAAAGAATAAAGGTTTCTGCACACTGTTAGGTAACTTGCACTTAATGGATAACTCTATTTTATTCCAACTTGCGTCTTATTTGAGTATTTCTTTCTAATCAATTCTAGTAATTGTAACATTATACAAACCATGTAAATTGCTGAGATCTGGGAACAAGGAATCATCACAACAAACAAGTAAGATAGGGCAAGAAAGACAACTATCAGACAGGTTTTAAACAAACCCACTAAGTTTGAAAGAAAGAAAAATTATTGGTACAATTATTAACTGTCTGTGGTAAACATCCTTCACAGTTTACAGAGCTCCTGATTTAACTTTGACAAAAAAAAATCCCACCCACCTCGATTTTGCTCTAAATTTTACCACCTTTGTGTTTGAATCATTGTCATGTGCATCTTGGTGGTTACCTGGTGTTATGAGGGATTCTTACCAACATTTCTGGTGTTCTCACTTTCAATTTTACTTACAGATAAAGCGGTTTATCTGAATAAACAGTCTAATTTATCTGACCACTTGTGTTTATAGACTAAGCCAAACTGTAGCCAAAACTACAAGAAAAGTCGACCTAAGTCGTAATAAATTATCCTTTCAGTCAGTTTTACACTACATGTTTAGCTGGATATATATAAGCTACTTTGGCACATAGCACAGAACAGAAGACAGTGAGGCCGGCAGTAATTGCATGCAACCATACGGTGCTGGCATATGGCATCATATGTTGCTTCAAGGACAATAAGGCTATGTAGCAACAGATAAACCACTCTCTCCCGTGTGAGTGTTTACAAGCTGCCTTCATCTGGCCCACTCCCAGAACTGTACTTTTTTCCACCGAGACACAATTAGAGCTTTAGGTCATTTCCTGAGTCGGCCCTTATCTTGGCTGTGGCCTGTTTCTGCTGGACTTTTTGTCTCAGTTTCAGTTTAAGAGCTTTAGCCACACCAGGCCTCACAGGACTGGGCAGGAAGGCTGGTGGATACCAAGGATTGATTTGGTCTCACTTACCTAAAATGTACACCGACCAGGTTAATGGTGTCTTTGGATGGCATTCCAAGTTGTATTAATTTACATTATAGGTCTATGTGACGGTCAGTAATGTCAATATTTTTTCACTGTGAGCGGCACCACTTGGTCCAGACAGGGACATATGATATACACTTTTTGGCACACCCCTGTCTGGGAATGAACTTTTTCTACGTTCACGGTGGGCTGTACATTTATGCAAGAAGCTACGTCTTCAAATGTATCGTGTTTTGAATTTACCAACTGTAATGGACTGAATAAAATGATGGGATTGCGAAGATGAGTTGAATTTTATATTTGACTTTTTTAAAAAGCGAGACCTATCCCTTACTTTGGACCGTTTACTTGTAGAAAAAAAATGCCCTCCACTTAATAGTGTAAAATATTGTACTGGGTTGGTACAAAAAGAATTAAAGATGCTGTGATCAAATTTTATACTTATAACATGACTTACATTAACAGAGTGATCATTTTCACACTAGTGTGTAGCCACCAATGCATACATTAGAAGTGGAATCAATTTCCAAATTTATGAAAACATAACTAAAGGGTTAATATTCCAGCCACTCTCTGTTGTCCATGACTTTACAAAAGGCCAACTTTATATGACACAATTAACACAATTATTTCTATTGTATGTGATAAATGAAGTCCTGAAACAGAGACAGGATTGTTCTCATTTACCGTGTGTGTCATAAACACACTTTTGTGATACATTATACATCAATCCTGCAAGGGAGGGCTGAAGTGTAAATTTAGAGGGAGAAAAAATTAAGACCCTTTGCTGCTCCCCCCCTCAAAAATTAGATCTCCCTCCCTTCAGCAAAAATAAAAATACACAACCCTCCTCCTTTTCTGACCTTTCCTCCCTCCTGATCATTTTCTTACAGTCCCTAAGATGTAGTGTGAAGTCCGTGGTCTATGGAAGCTCATGTCCACCTGCTGGAACAGCTATTTTAATATGACAGGCATATTTAAATGTGCCTCTTTGCAACGTGTGTGAGCCACTGACATGTCAGATTATCCCTTGTCAGCCACTGTCTCCGCCCACTCCTGATTCCTCACAGGGGATGACAGTGATTATGCATATGCCCAAGCAGCTACAAGTGCGGCCAACACACTTCCCTTGTTCTTCAGAGGGGAGGAAAGAAGCAGTAGCTTTGAAAGACAACAAACCCCTATTCATCTGACAAAGCTCTGACAAGGATCTCGTGCTGAACAAGGGGATGGAGTGGAGAAAGCGGCATATGAACACATGGGGGGAGTTAATAAGGCATCCTTGTCCCCGGGGAGGTCGTTCCCTAGAGGGTGGAGATGCCTTCAGTCATGGGCCACAACAGCTGAAATGAACCATGGGCTTAATTTTTTAACTCACTTGAAAGACATAACAAGAAATTGGTTCAACACACCCCCACAACGATGACAAGAAGACTCTCTATACGCTGTTGCCATAGAAACAAAGACCGGTGAAGACTGTGATACCCCTTCAGTGGTTGGGAAATCAGGCAGCTAAGCCACAGATCTGAAGTGGCACATGGTCCCAAAACATCTATTTAGCCTCAGCACGCTCCTCAGTATTGCTGCAGCATTATCTTTGAAATATGTAATGCACAATAAGCTTGCTGGATATGGTGTTTGTATTGCAATTTTAATCATTTACCTTCTGATTGTGCTGCAAGTTTAGACCCACAAATAAGTAGGTTGTGTTAGCTGTATAGTGTATCACTGATCTGCTGTTGTTTTTTTGTCACCTTTGTGAACAATGTTTAAAATATACAACGCTTTCTTCTGTCTCTGTGATCGCATTCTGTTGTTACATGACTACAAGACTATGAAGAAAGTAATTTTATGAGCTGACAGTCTGGAAATTAGTACTGTACAATTAGCATTTTAAGACCCTCAGTAACTCTCTTTATAGTCATGCAATTATCCCTCTCGAGTTACACAAAGATATTTGTTTATTTGGATTCCCAGTAGCTGGGAATGACGGCTACTCCTCCTCCACAGTTTAAAAACAATACCAGATTTATTATATAGAGATATGGAGCCGTCTAAATAAATCACAACAACACCTCTATTATAGTGTACTGTACACTGTGCAAAAACTAAAATAGGTCATCACAAAGAGAGTCAGATTTGACAGCAGATCTATTATGTAAACTGCTAAGACAAAGCAAAAGTATGTCTGTTGTGTTGAAAAAGGTCTATTCCTCCTGTTCCTGTTACAGCGTCATACCTCTACAGTATGTGGATCTCTCTTTGTGGATCTTTGTGATCTTTTGTGATGTGTATGTTTATACCAGGGGTGATGAAAATATGATATGAAACTCGTGCAGCCTGGCTTCTTACTGCTGGCGCATGATGGTCACACAGCATCACACAAACAGTAAACCTGTTACTGACATAAGGCCAGAGCAGTGGAGAGTAAGCAGTTTATACTCTCAGGTCTGATAGAGATAAGCAGATCAGCTGTTTTGACGGATTTGATGTAGTAGCGGAGCAAGGCCGATGAAAAGACTTGTAGTGGATTGGCCGGGGTTCTGTTAGAGAGAAGGTGGGGTCAGACTTTGGTGCACATACCATGTCTGTGGCCTCGCTCTGACCATGGTCAAGGGGCTGGGAATGAGGCGCTGTGCCACGTGTGATTTGGAGGAAATAAACTCTGTGCCAGCCCACACAGATGCACCATTATGGCTTTGCCCTGCCTGCCCTCTGAGACACGGGTACAACCTTTAAAACATGTGGCTGGCAGACACTGTTACACAACCCAAGGCAGGGGGATGCATCGACGGGGCTCTCGCATCAGTCAAATTGTGTTGCTTCAGTGAAGGCAGCTTCTGCCTGGAGGGAGTGAGGCTCTTTGGTCTGATCTTGTGGCTGTGTGTGCCTCAAAGAGCAGAGGAGAGTAGGAAGTGACATATCCACCAACCCCCCTCTGTTATGGCTGTCCAGGCCCCTTCTCCTGTCTACTCCTCTCCTCGATAACTGAAATCTCAGCTGAGGAGCAGGGAGGACAGCAGGGGGGTGAGTTGTTACCATGCTAATTCACCCTGCTAACCCTCTGAAAACACGGTGAAGCCAGCTGAGAGGCAAGAGAGAGAGGGAGAGAAAGAGGGAGAGAGAGATAAAAAAAATGTGTCTTTCACAGCACTTAGGCTGTTTATTGTGCTGCCATACTCTATCTAATTGTGAGTTGGCATGGCAATGAACAGCCCTCATAATGGCAGCATCTGGGGGTGATGGGGGAGAAAGAGGAGGTGTGGGGGAGGGAGAGGCAGGAGCATAGGCAGGGGTGCATCTAGATGTTATGTAACACTGGAGGCCTGGCCAGCCTTCAGCAAGCTGCCCCACTTGTGGAATTTGCATATCTACTGACTTGTGCAGTGTGTGTGGTAGTGCAGTAAAGGTTTAATCATTTCAGTAGTGCATGAATGTGTATGTTACTTTCTGCTCATCTATTCAAGCTTGCTTTTGTCTCTTCCTCCCTCAGGTCCTTCGTACTCATGTGATGGTGCGTGTTGGAGGGGGCTGGGATACATTGGAGCACTATTTGGACAAGCATGACCCGTGTCGCTGTGCTGCTTTTGGTGAGGTCACTTCCTATTCCCCTCCCTCACTCCATAATTCCTCTACTGGTAACTGATTCCACAAATCATCTGTGTAACAACATTTTTATATACAGTCTATGGTAGCAACTCATCTCAACACAAAACCTTTTTTGGTCGCACCTGTCCTAACCATTCAATTGTTTGCACTCCCTTTGATGAGAAGCACAAGTGATACATGCCTATAACTATGTTGGGTGAGACCCTCCTTATCCGTGGGTCCAAACTGCTGCTGAAGTGGTGATGTCAAGGGCCAAGCGTCTGGCCTGGACAGCTGACACTAGCTGAAATCATAATTGCTGTTACATTTCTAACCACAAGAGAGACCATTTTGGGGATCATAGAGTATTAAGTGAATACAGAAATAGGCGTGTTCTCCCTAAATGATTGGATCATCAGCATTTGTCTGGTCGGCTAGTACTGTTACTTTCACAAGTAAGGGCCCATCTCTCTGGCTCAGGGAAGCATTACAATATGTTATCTACTGCTGCTATCTAAGAGTTTGATGACATAGATGTGGTTAGGTATGATATATTTCTGCATCTCTAAATGCCTCATATCCCTGGTGGTTGTGCAGGCTGTCTAACAATGCTGGTTAGAGGTCTGTCTTAAACACTTGTTATCGATCTGTCTCCCCAGCCCACCGCTATCACCAGGCTAAAGCCAGTGGCCAAGGTCAGGGAGCCCATAGCAAGTCCTCGAGTGCCCACTCCTCCCGCTCCACTAGCCCAGGTCCACACTGGCGAAATGATGGCATCGCACCTTACAAACCTCCTGACAGGCGCTCGCTGGAGCCTCCCCCTGCTCCATGTTCCGCCTCCTCCTCCTCCTCTTCCTCCACTCGGCCCGGCCGCTCTCAGAACCCTTCTGGTTCCATGGAGCTCGACTCCGGTGCAGCACGTACTCTAGTCCCACGGCCGCCACGAGACCGC
>NW_024042550.1:0-31283 GCF_014851395.1 Micropterus salmoides | reverse complement strand
TAAATTGCAATAAATCTTGACTCTTTAGTGCACAATCCAGTATCTACTTTTTCATGGCAGAACTAGTTTCAGGTACTATCTTATTATTATGTTATATTATTAATATGATTGATCTCAATTAGACAGCCTAATAAATAATTGGTTGATATTTGGATATCTGGATCACATAAAGAACCTTCTGTTACTTCTAAACATGATTATGAATTATTAGTGTTTGTATGATTGCTTCTGTTACTGTAATGTAAAACTTTGTCTATTTGTGGCACATGTTTAAGCGCAAAACTTTGCGCTTAAATATGTACCAAAAATAGACAAATGCAGAGACATAAATGCCACAACAAAAATAAACTCCAGTCATCACTGCCACAAACATAATGTATGCGTCTTAGAGTTCTCCTGATTAATGGCTGTTGAGTGTTACACAGTGTTTACACCTGTTCCAGGCATCTACCTCGAAATCTCAGCATGGGTGTCTTTTTAAAGGATGTTTGAAAACTACCACAGTTAGGATGTGCTCAATCGTGTCCTATTTTTAGAGAAGTAATTTAGGATTTTCTAAACTTAAGAGATTTTGGCAAGATCTGACATCTTACCAATGGAAAAGATAAGATTTCAATCCCAACTGCACTTAAACCTTATCCTGTAATGACAGCATCCTAAATGACACACTTTAACAAGATAAGATGTTTGGATAAGCAGGTTGAATGACTCTGTGGTTCCAGGAATTTGGAACAACATAGCGTTGTTTTATATTTGGTCACTGTCACCCCTTCCCCCAGTAACTACCAGTGTATTCCAGGAAAGTGTGTGGTCTATTTTGTCTACATTCTGTACAATTGTGTATGTGTAGACAACACGCTGCAGACTTTTCCAAATGCACGCTAAAAAATCTGAATGTCATTTCATGTCATACTGACAAGTTGGATCTTTTGTTTTATAAACAATTGTCACCAAGATATGTAAGAAGTCTGGCATTTTACATTTGAAAACTAACTTGTCAGTGCTCTTTGGTGGTCTTGCTGACCTGCAGTGGTGTCACTTCTTCCCTTGCTACAGTGATGTAGAGATGTACTCCAGGACAACATGACATCACTGTTGGGTGTGGTCAGAGGTGCAACATATATTGTCAACACATTCTAACTCCCGACTCGTGACATATTGACGCTTGGTCAAGGCCGTTTGACGTCGCCTTTTAATGACCTGGGTAGCCCTTTTGCGTCATTTATTGATGTTTAGGGCTCCGCAGTCAACACTTAGCAACAGCAAATATACAACTTCCGGTAAAGCAACAATAAATTCGTCAACAAAACGTCCAGGACTTTGAAAATAAAATGCTAGCGTTTCAAAACATCGCCATTTTGAAACGCCACGTTATTAAAGTCGTGAAACTTTGCAGTTTGGCTAGGTTTAGGCTCAGAAAGTACTTGGTTGGGTTTAGGCACAAACGACTTGGTTAAGGTTAGGAAACATCATGGTTTGGATTAAAATAACACAGTTAACATGTAAATTAACTAATGTCACTTACGTCAATTTGTAACTTGCCTAACTAAAAATATTTAATGTTGACTTTTGTTTCACACGGGACACGAACCCCGGTCTCCTGGTTCAAATCAGGGCTCTGGCCCTCCATCCACCCCAACCATGTCCTTACTCAGTTTTTTCTGTTAAATATCATATACCTACCTTTACCATCAAAAACTGACACTACAGGGCTTCCCCCAATGCGTAACTATGACATTAAAGGGATCTCCAGTGCGTCACAAACAGACAACTATGCTCTTGACCATACCTCACATCTGACAACTAGGGAGTGAGAAGGGGTTGATATTGCATGAAACTTTTAACCAGAGAGGACAGTGACTGCTTTTCAGCTTGGTGTTAAGTTACTCTTTAACTACCTGTTTGGTTTTCTTCTGCTTTTTCATGCTCAGCCAACATATATTTACAGATTAGCAATAAGCTAACATATGTAATATATCGGCCTGACTGTACTTCAGAAATAGAACTTAAATCAATAGAAACAACATAAAGGACTTTATATTGGCAAACAAAACCCTGCAACATCTTACTGTGGATACAACCTAGTGCCAACTTCTTGGTGTGTTTGTCCTGCTGCCAAACACAACTAGCCTCAAGTAGCAGTGGTGTTGCATTTTGTATCTCTTTTGGAACCAAGTATATTCTATGCACATGTGTTTGTTTCTGGTGAGTCTGATTATGAGCGATCACTTTTGCAGAACACACTTTTTCTATAGAAAAAAACCCACACAAACATGAGGAGAACAGAGAAAGAACCAGGGCCATGATTCAAACCAAATTCTTTTGTTTTTAAAGAATGGTTCTTTTCATTCTTATAATTTTTTCACCACAATGGAATGTTTTAATGAAGTACTAAATAAATAAAGAATGTCCTCTTACAATAGTGAGTCTTAAAGAGGAACTGGAGCTGCAGGAGTTGAAACAAAATGACAAAGTACCTTTTCTAAATCTCTAGAGCGTAAAATTTTTTTTGAATTCAGGTTATGTTTTCCTCTTGCAAGAAGCACGGCTGCACTTCTCTCTTTACATGTTCACCTGGGAGTGTAAACAGGCAAACATATTATGAACCTTTGTAAATGTATATATTCACAATATACCTATTTTTTTACTCACACACATTCTTAAAAAACAGGGTTGTTTTGCAGTCTCTCGTCTCTTCAGCTCTGAGACGCAACATTGCTGAATAATTGAGAAGGTTGAGGTCGGGTGCTAGTGGAGCTGTTTGGTAATTGGGCCTAATTGATGAAAACATTGGGACCAGCAATCAGTCATCTATGACTGCATAATCTGATATAATATGCAGCTGGAAAGGGTAGGCCTCTATTGAGTTACATTTTCTATATATTCGGACACACGCACACACACACGCGCACGCACACGCACACACACACACACACACACACACACTGTCTTGACATTTAAATATCAGTTTAAGGTTAATGTGTCTCCCTCCCAGATGGATAAAATGCCTTTAACGTCACTCTGGTTGTACAAGGAGCTCTTACAACATTTACAATAATAGCTCTTAATAAACCAAGCAGTGTTCGAAATATGGCCATGGAATAACAGCACACAAGTAATGTGCTTTTTCTATTAAATATCCTTTTTTATTCAGATTCTCTGTAGTAAGCTATATTCCTTGTGACCAGAATAAAAATATATAGAATGTATGCTGCATAGAAAATGTATGGATTGAAACATAACAGCAAAGACAAAGAAACAGCACTAAACATGTTTAAAAAACATGCTACTGCAAACGGATGGAAGTGTACTCTAGAATAACAGTGGCAAATTATTTCAGCACATTCAGCAACATTCTCAGAATAGTGGCTTGGTAATATTTGTTGTTAGCCAGTGTTGCAAAAGTTGTACATCTGTAATCTTTATTTTTTGAAGCCATGACAGGTCTGTTGGTCCATTTTTTATCAGTATGGAAGCAACCCTTCCAGATGTTGCCTTGTCTAGAGAACACGTGATATAAATGCCTTAGTTACACAAACAGTGTGTATCCCCCTGGGTTATAATGTTCACTAACCCTAGGATATTTAACTGTTATTTGTGTGTACTCATATAATGTGATATTGTGTTTAAAAAGGCTGTATCTATTATGTACAATGAGTAGTGTAATTTACCAATGACAGTGAATGTAGCATTTTAATTCTGACAGTGTTTACACGTGTCAGAGTTAAAACCTAGCCTGACTATTTTAATCTCGCATCCTACATGGCTGTTAAATTTTACTTCTTACTAGTCCTCCACGGGGCAACGTCAAGTTCCTTGATTACTGATTGGCTAGGAGGCGGGAGAAAAAAGACGCATGCTACAAGGTTGTGAGAGAGTTCGGTTCCCCTTCGAGGGAACTCGAACTGCGTCGGTGACGACACTATGGGAACGCCTCTGGGCGTGGCAGGGCTGAACTATGAATGAAACTTCTCCAATCCTATTGGTGTTACTAGAACGGTAGTGTGTGACGGCGTAACCGGAGGGGGTATATAAGCACGCCGGCACGCCGGCACGCCGGCACATTAGCTTCTTTCTATTCAGCAGGCACTCTGGCTATGTTTGGAAGCTCCATCATCCTACCTGAAGTCGAGACGAAGCAGCAGATCATGTTGAAGCGATTCCGACAGTGTGTCTTTCCATGTGAGCGTTTAGAGTCGCATGCTCAGGCAGCTCTCGAGGGGGCTGCCTGCGACCATTGCGAGGCCCTGCCCCCTGAGGGTGCTGAGGTCTCGAGCGGCTCTTTTCCTAGAGGATGGTCGGATGCGCTCCCCATGGCACAGGCCCCCGCGGTTGCTGAGGCATCGCGGCGGCTCCGATCCTGGGGATCACAACGCGAGATCGCCGAGGGTGCCAGAACGGCTGAGGCCTTTTTCCGTTCCTCGTCCGCGGAATCCTCCTCCCCTCGTCCCCTATCGGGAGCCCGTTTCTCAGTTTCTCCCACTCGAGGGGTGAGTCCGGAGAGGCTGACACGATCTGGCTCTGAGGAGCTAGATGTGCTTAACATGGAGAATGACTTCGGGGAAACGGAATATCATCAGCCCTTGCCAGGATACGAGGAGTTGTTAGAAGTGGTAATGCGGGCCGTGGCCAAGCTGCACATTGATTGGCCACAGGCGGTGCGGCGGCCATCAGTGGGCAGTAAACTAGACGAGCGGTTTCTGCAACACCGAGCGCCACCCCCGCGTCTGCCCCTACCATTTTTTCCGGATCTTGGAACAAATCCTTCTCTGCACGGCTGTCTACGTCCCCCCGGCTGGACTACAGCAACGTGACAGAAATCAGACAGCACGGCTACGGAGCGATGCCACGAGTGGAGGAGGCATTGGCTAGCTACCTCTCTCCCAACCTCGCCTCATCCCTCTGGACGCCGGCGCTCCCCACCAAGCCGTGTCGTATGACGTCTGATTTGGTGGGCAAGGCCTACATGGCAGCGGGTCGAGCTGGTGCCCAGCCTGCACACGATGGTTTCTCTTGCAGGCATACCAGGCCAATCTCCTTCGGGACTGTGATGTAGGGGGAGGTCCCTCTGAGGAGGACCTGACGGAGCTCCGTAGAGCGACGGACTTGGCTCTCCGTGTGACCAAGGAAACGGCCCGTTCCATCGGCCGATCCATGGCGGCTTTGGTGGCTACGGAGCGCCATCTGTGGCTCAACCTATCGGGCATCCAGGGAAGGGGGAGAAGGCTTTTCTCCTGGATTCGCCCCTCTTGCCTTCTGGCCTGTTTGGCAAAGCAGTGGATGCTGTCGTCAACAGGTGCCAGCACGCCAAAACTCAGGGAGAGGCGTTTGAGCGATATCTCCCCAGCCAGTCAGACTCCAGGACCACGACGGCTCAGGAAAGGTGGACGCAGCCTTCATCCAGCACCTACTGCCACAGCCAGAAGCAGAGCGTCGCTTCACGGGATCCCCCTCAACCAACCTGGGACGCAAGACGGCGCTCTCGCCCACAGCCCCCCGGGAAGACGGATCTGAGGACCGTCATTCAGTCTTGGCGGGCCCGGGGAAAGAGGTCCTGAGACCTCGAGTAGGAAGGAAGTCCGCTCTCTGCTGAAGAAAGGGGCCATAGAACTAATTTCCCCGCCGGTCAGAGAAGCCAGCTTCTACAGCCGATACTTCCTGGTTCCCAAGAAGGACGGAGGATTTCGTCCGATTTTGGATCTACGGTCCCTGAACCAATCTCTGAGGAGATTGAGGTTCAGGATGCTTACCATCCCAGCCATCATCAGTCACATCCAATCCGAGGATTGGTTTGTTACGATAGATCTGCAAGACGCTTATTTCCACATCTCCATCCGTCCCTCTCACAGGAAGTTCCTGAGGTTCGCCTTCGGGGGCACGGCTTACCAGTATCGGGTTCTTCCGTTCAGCCTAGCACTATCTCCCCGCACGTTCACCAAATGCATGGATGCAGCTCTGGCTCCGTTGAGGCTCCAGGGCATCCGCATACTGAACTACATCGACGACTGGCTCGTCCTGGCCCAGTCTCGAGAGTTAGCAGTTCGGCATCGAGATGTCTTCCTCGCCCACCTTCAGCGTTTGGGGCTGCGGCTCAACTCAAAGAAGAGTGTGCTGACACCCACCCAACAGACTACGTTCCTAGGGGTGGTGTGGGACTCAACGACGATGCGGGCCCAGCTGTCTCCCGCACGCATCGCAGAGTGCAGTTAGGCCGCGCTGTCACTGTAAAACACTTTCAGAGGGTGTTGGGTCTCCTGGCAGCAGCGTCCAGTATAATACCTTCCGAACTACTGCACATGAGAGCCCTGCAGTGGTGGCTAAAATCCAAGGGATTCTCCCCGAGAGGAAATCGGCTCCGTCTGATACGGGTTACGAGCGGGTGCCTTGTTCCTTGACTGTATGGAGGAAATCTTGGTTCCTGTCCCAAGGTCCCGTGTTGGGAGTGATCTGTCGCCGAACTAATTATTTCAACAGACGCCTCACTCACGGGATGGGGCGCGGTCATGGACGGCCGCTTCGCGAGAGGCTCCTGGGAGGAGCATCATTTCTCTTGGCACATAAATTGCCGGAAATGTTGGCGGTTTTCAGAGCTCTGAGGAGTTTTCTGCCCGCCCGCGGTCGCCACATCCTTGTCAGAACTGACAAGACGGCACTGGTGGCCTATTTGAATCACTAGGGGGGTCTGTGCTCGCGCCCATTATGCAAACTGGCACATCAGATCCTCCTGTGGTCCCAGCAGAGACTACTGTCCCTCAGAGCGATGTACATCCCTGGGACCCAGAATCAAGGAACGAGACCTGTTGTGAGACAGGGGCTGAGGCCAGGGGAATGGAGACTCCACCCCGAGGTGGTCAAGTTATTATGCGAAGAGTTTGGCCCCATAGACGTGGACTTGTTTGCGTCCCGAGAGCTGGTGCATTGTCCCCTGTGGTTCTCCCTCTCGCCCCCAGCCCCGCTAGGGCTGAATGCCATGGTGCAGACGTGGCCGAGGCCGCGTCTGTATGCGTTTCCCACAGTCGCTCTGCTCCCGGGGGTTCTGGAGCGGGTCCGCCAGGATGGCGTCAGTCTACTACTAGTAGACACTTGGACAATATTTTGCTAAAAGATGCATCTCAATGATTTTTTTTTTTAGGGCCAGATTAAAAAATAAAATACGTTATTGTGAATCGGGACAAATTCACATAAATGTGACAAACTGAGGAATAATCACTACCCATATTTATTTAGAGGACCTTTTACCAAATTGAAAATCAGTTCTGCCTTCCGTATTTTATTAAATTATCAACCAATTTAATGGGTGTAGACTCAACCGCCATTCTTCAGTTTGTGAGGAAAAAGACCAGCTGCACAGTAGTTGTGTCACACACACACACACACACACACACACACACACACACACACACACACACACACACACACACCCTGCTGTGACACCTGACAGAACTCCCACAGTGCACCACTACTGTGTGAACAGGGTATAATCAATGCTAACATATACTAGAATTACAGAGAAAATCACATTTTTTCCTCTACATGAACTACATTTTATGTTGTGAATGAAAAGATGAAAAAACAGCTACCATGGTGTACAGAGACAGGGGGAAATCTTTCATACTCATATTGTTGGTTAAATATGTCATTTCATTCATATAATTCTGAGTCAGTGGTATTTAATCATGTGAATGACAGTGAGTTGTCATAAATATTAGAATATTAAAACTTTCTGTTTTGCTATGAAGATTCTCCATCATCCCTGCAATGTGGTATCCCATTGCAGTGTTAGGCAGTAACACTTTACTATGATATTATTTATTTTCCCAAAACAGTTATAATATTACAGTTCCTAATCAAAGTAATGTCGCATTACAGCATCACTGGACCTTATGATGTTTAAGACAGATGTTAGCCAAAAAGCTAAATGAAGAATGGGGAACGAGGAGATAGGCGATGTTTCGACAGCTGCCATTATTGTGTCACAGTCTAAGATGCAAAGAATATTATCGTCCATTTTAAACTTTTTGCGACCAGCAGACAACATTCATCTGCAAACAATTCTGCATCTAATTTACTGAAGCAGCACAGTAACATGAAACTTATGGTTATGTTTTGTGAAAACATTGAACACCTTATAAATGCATGTGCAGAAAAACTGTAGTTCAAAAGTGTGGAATTTCTTTTGCCAGTGGCATTAAGAAATTTTAAACGTTTTGTAAAAACATACTACTTGCTGCTGTTATAAATATGATATTAAAGAGGGAAAAAGTCGATAGACTGCTTTGTTGGAGGGGGGGTGGTAGTGAAAGTTATATAGTAACCTAATGAGTAACATAACTAGTTACTTTCATTACCCAGTAATAAGTAAAAGAATATTATCACTTTTTTAAGGAGTAATAAGTAACTAGAAACTACAAATACAATTTCTGAGTAACTTGTGTACTTGTGAGCAGCAAGTAGAAAATAACAAGTTTAATCTTGATGTAACTAACAGAAACATTGTTTTACACAGAAATACATATTTTATATCTGTAATGTAAAAAAGGTTTATATTTACTGTATGCACATTCTTGTTTGGTAATTAGTGTAAGTAGTACAATTTTGCTTCCCTAACTGGCTTTTATTTGGAATATGAAGTCTGGTTTAGAGTCAACTAACTATCATATCTATCTGTAATGAGACTCATTAATGTCCAGCGACAATGGTTTTATCCATAAGGGTGCTTTTTGTAGAAAACAACATGGTTGACAAAGTTTCCTATTTACACATTCAGAAAAGACAGAGCAACATTAGCATTAACTGAAATTGTGTTTGTGGCAAGCTGACACATCCAACATTCATTCTCACTTTAGCTCTGTATTGGGCTCCACCAACTCTTGAGAAAAATATCTGCTATAATCTTCACATTATTCACCAGTTAATCACAAACTTTGTGTATGTGCTATTTTGGCAGGTAGCATACAATGAATTTATCCGGGCTTTTGAAGAAAACAGTTGGAAACAAGTTGATGAGAGCAGTGAGAATGAACCAAATAAGCAAAGTTGTGGACTGTAAAACCGAAACGATGAGCTGAAAGACACTAAAACAGTCATAGCTGAGGGGAACTGCAGAGTTGAGTGAAAATTCTCTGGGGGTTCATCACTACGAGCACCCCTTTCACATTACAAATAGTCATTTAATCATCATCAAGTCTTCAAAATAAAGCTTTAAGTGTTTCATTAAAAGGTATATCATTTTCTAGCTAAGGTGGGAAATCAGCTTTTGTGTGCAGCCCTGCTCACACTGTTTCTTGTCGCATCTGCTATTCATCACACTAAGCAATTAAGTTTTTCCTTTCCAACTCTACATTGACTGTGACTAGACTAGAACTGATGGATAGAGGCCAAGAGGCATGGTTTAAAGTGAATGATGAATGAAGGAATAGAGTAGAAATGATAAAGTATTATTCCTAACTGAACTTTCACTAAGCTTCATATCTCTCTAAAATGTAAAATCTTTAAACAACGGAAAGCCACTATAAACATAATAAGTTGGCAGTGGACCCAGTTGTGCTGTAAGAGATCTCCACATTGCGCTGATGTTGGTAGGGAGCTTGCAGTTTTTTAACACTTGGCAATGTCAATTTTACAATCACTGTTGTATAAATAAATTCCTTTTCTAAGGTCCCCAACCTCAAAGAATTTGCACTGTCGGATCACTTTCAGAATGACTGCTATCACTGCACATTCAGAGCTGCCGACCAGACTTGCAAATGTGAGATAGGAGACTCTGCCAAGGATATATCTCTTCCAATTTCCAGAGACTTAAATCATTTGGAGTAACTGGCTGAAAAGGTATTTGATTATTGTTTAATGACAACGTCAGCTTTTATTAGATTAGCCTTAAGCTTGGTGTGCCTGGATTTGGTGATGGAGGCAGGTTGTTTGGATACACAGTATTCTTTTGGGACATAATTTGCATAGATTGACACTGCAGAGTCCTGGAGTAGAGGAGCAAAGTTTGGTGCAATTGTTAGTTTCTTCAAAGTGATTTTGTAAGGCAACATATACCAGACAAACACTTTGAGAAATGGTGAAGTTTAATAAATCCATGCATTTATAGACTGACACTGGCTATGGCTTAAATTCAAGCCAGCAATTGCAAATGTAAATTTCACCTGTCTGTTCATTTGTACATTTTCGCTGACAGTGTATGGCCACCAGTTCCTCTGGATGTGTAGGTTTAAGATAACAGCCCTCTGGTCTGACATCATTACTTTATTTTATACTCATTCCATGCTTCAGTTCATCTGAAAGTCAACATCCACTCTTACCAGCACAGTTTGAGAGTAAAATGAAGAAAACGCTGCACAGTGGAAAGGTTCAGACACCATCTTTATCCACCAGCTCTACAGAATCCAAGCTGGTTTAAGAGATGTTTGCAAGGATAGATTGCAGATTGATAATGAGGGGCAGTGATCTGAAGCTTAGATATGTGATCCTAAGACCTAAAACATGATCAATTTCTGTCCAGTTGGGAAAGCTGAGTGGGGAAATTGGTCACTTCCTGCACATTTTTGCAATATCAGTGTGCATTCATGCAAGTCATTTAATCCCCACCTCAGCAGAGCTGCTTAGTGGCCAACAGTTTGAAGCTTGTTGTTCTGGGCAACTTCCAGGTAGGAGAACCTTTGAGCATAAATCTCTCATTCCCTTGTTGCTTTAAATATGAAGATAAGACAAATACACTCTATTTTTGCTCATTCCAATGTTAAGGGTTCCAAATAGGCACACACAAACACATCTTAGTCTCACAAAGGTCCTCTTATTGAGTGGCAATGCAATGCTTATTCGTACTTGCCAGTTAAGTTCTTTCTTCTGGGAGTAAAGTTTTCATTGTCAGCAAAAATATGATCACAATTTCAACCTTAACTTAAATTAATTTGCTTCTGAAAACTTCTCTAACAACCAAAGTTGTAGATGCTGAAACCCATTCAGAACTTTATCCCAAGTAGTTTTATTTGTGTAATTTCACTGTTGGGTAATATCTATGCAGTATCACATTATCCTGTTGCAGAAGTCACATTTGTTACTTTATTTTAACGTTACCAAAGTGCCAAA
The DNA here is from genome assembly GCF_014851395.1 of Micropterus salmoides. NCBI lineage: Eukaryota > Metazoa > Chordata > Actinopteri > Centrarchiformes > Centrarchidae > Micropterus > Micropterus salmoides. Next base: position 20,189 of record NW_024042550.1, on the reverse strand, counting down.
CCTGAGCCAGTCCCATTTGCTAAAGGAATTTTGATGGGATCGAAAGCTCTGAAAAGCCAGAAAGTGAGCTTAAATTATTTTGTTACACACACATTTGTGTCTACAACACATAAATAACAAATAAATTTAAATTTGTGACTATTTCGCTAAGTGTTGTTCTTGGTCATCTGGGGTAATAGTTTGTAACACGCTGAAGTTCTCACCAGTGATGTTTCCTACAAGTTTCTGATGTCAGTGGAGATTTTTGATAGTTGACTGAGTTAAGGAAGTTGAAGAATGACTTGGTAGTCTTCTTTTTTTCAGTAACACACATCTATTACAGTGAATGAAAGAATATAAACACTTGCCGTTAGTCTCCTATTCAATAATTAGTGTGAAATAGAAGAGCCATCATGAAGGTGGCACATTCTCAGTTCCACAGTAATGACAGTTGCTGTCTTTTTAAAATAGAATTGGTGAAGGTTGCATGTCCCCTCAGGTTAGCTTAGCTTAATTTTTCCATTTTCTTTGTTCTTATGACCTCTCCGGCTCTCTATTTCTGTCACTCACATGTCTTACAGGTCACAATTACTTGGTCACTAAATGACAACTTCCACTAACATCTGATTTGTGATTTGTGGTGTAAATGCTGAAAAATGAGCTGAACAGATTCATCGCACAATTCTGCTGTTGTTCCAGTTTATTGAAGCCTATTTGCTATATTATCCTGGCTGTCTTGTTTATTTCTCTTTTGCCATTGACAGTGTGCCTTCTCAGATTATGTGCTGATTGATGGCACTGTCCCCTGCAACATGGTTGCCCTCCCTGCACCACTGAAACCAATATGTCCCTGCATTGCTAAAGGACATTATAGTTCAGAAACATACAATCGGTGCCAGACAGGATGGATCAGAACTATTTTGTTTTGTTTAAAAGGTTAAAATACCATTCTAAAAAACTTCTGACAGGAAGATAGAATAAATATTCTTTAACATCCTCAAATTCACATAACTGCCACCACAATAGATATTAATGTAGAGTAAAAACAGAATGATCATGGCTGCTATTGTGATGGATGTGCAGGTATGGAAGTGTGTGAATGCATCCACCTTTCTCTCTTCCTTTATAATGGTGAAATTTGTGAATTTATGAGAAATAAGACCACATATACTCTTTTAAAGTGTTAGTGATATTTTACCTTTTGTTGAGTAATGGCAACTTTCAAATGACTTCAGTAATATTTTTTCATATGACAAATGCATGGTTTATCTCAAAACTGCTCTTGACAAGAGTGCCATAAGCGTCTAATTCACCTTGTCCTTGTGTAAATTGAAACCACCTACTTAGCTTAGACGTAACATTGACATTGAAGAGTAGTTTGTACATGTAGTACAGTTTGGAGTCTGGTTTAAATGATCGAATTGACAGAAAATTAATCAGCAACAATTCTGATTATCCATTAAATGCTATTTTTTTAAGCAAAAATGACAAAAATGGACAGGTTCCAGTTTCTTAGTCTGTTTCTTTTGGTTTCAGACTGTTGGTCATTGAGCTCTGGGAAATCATAGAAAGAAATTTCTGTTATTTTCTGACAGGTCATAAAACTAAATATTAATCAATTAGGCAAGAAGCATTATTGGCAGATTAATTAATAATAGAATTAAATGAATTAATAGAGTTGAAGTTCTAAAACAAATGCAAGTGCATGTAACAACAATATACCTATAACAATTAGAAAAAGAACAAAAAACAAAACTATTAAATATGGATATGTGGAAATTGGGAAAAACTATGAAGGGTGAGAGAGACTTATCAGGTTTGCTGGTACACTTCAGTAATTAATACATCATGCTGTTGGGGCTGCAGAGCTGACCTGAACAGCTCTGTTATGAATGAACGTACAGCAGCTCTGATAATTGGGCCACTGATTTGCATGTTGTTGTAAAGGGTAACAGCCAACACCAGCTAATGCACCCAGGTCCCTTGTGGATTTATAATAAAAAAATTGTATATTGGTCTGTCTTTAAACGACAGGGAGAACTAATTAAACTCCCCTCTGGGGTTTGGTCTGCTTTGTATTCCCTGTTCATTTTTACAGCTTAAGTCAGATTACACATCCTTTTTTCCAGTCTTGATCTTTCTTTATTCCTGCCAGCTGTTCTTTGTTTCCCAGCATGATCAGCACCCTGGTCTTTGTATTGTAAGGAGCTTTACAATGCAAGGTGTGACTTTTTGACTTATTTAAAACATAAGATCATATGTTCAATCTTTTATAAAATGTGCAAATACTTTCATACTATGATGAAACTCTGTAGCACTGATTATGATATGATGTGTTTTCAATGCTTGAAGTTGGCCGGTACCCACTCTCCTCTGCCCTCTCATATCAGGGTCAATGGGCGCTATGTGACGCTAACCTGTTCCCCTGCTCGCCTGCCAGCTAATCTCTGTCGGCGGAGAGAGACGAGTGAGAAGAGAAGTTCGGGTGCCTTTCAAGCAGCACTGTGCTGCATGTAGCTCTTCAATGTCACTTTTCGTGAACCGACCTATCACAGCCTGGATGGGTCGGGACATTTAAAATATTGACAGAGAGGTGTCATTTACACTGAGGACAGTGGGGACAGGTCAGAATCAGATTGTCTCCATCGCTTTTTGAAATCTTTTGTAAAAAATGTTCTGAAAATCAACTTGCAACGAGATGTTAAATAACAAATGAAACAATGCACAATGAAAACATGCAATGCAACTGAAATATAGAAGAAAGAAATGCATTGTAAATGTAAATGCTCCGTACTTGTATAGCGCCTTTCTAGTCTTTTTGACCACTCAGAGCACTTTTACACTACATCTGCATTCACCATTCACACACACACATATATATATATATATATATATATATATATATATATATATATATATATATATATATATATATTATTATATTATTATTATTATTCATTCACTGAGCCTAAGTGCTCAAACTTAGTCCAAAATCCTGATCAGGGACAGCCCTATAACACATCAGATGTTCTGTTAGACTTTAGTTTTGGGATTACAGTGTTTGATGTTTACGTACATAATTTAGCTGAATTAATTACTTGATTAATCAAGCAGCTGATCTACATCTCTAATTATTATGTCTCCCGAGAACATACAGTTATTCTTGAAAAGGATACTCCATGACATGACAAAAATAGGTCTGTTGTAAGGAAATATTTTTATTTAGATGAAAAAACTGAAAATGAATTGCAAATAAGAAAAGTTTGATACTTACTGTGAGTCCTTAGTCTTAGTGGTTGACCATTGCTGAACTCCCATGAAGGCATGTGTGACAAAGAAATGAAAAAGAAACTAAACAAAACACTGGAGAAATGTAAAACTTTCTACTAATTTAAAATCTACAAAACAGTGAAAAAGCTGGTGAAATCTGAACTGCTTTCAGTCACAAACAATAAAACTTCTTGACACTGTTTTATTTTTAAATGCCTGTTTTGATGGCATACCGTAACACAACAGGAGTTCTGGTGGATCTTCTCTGGTGTACAAAAAATTTATTTTTAAAACATGAATGGAGGAAGTAATGGGTAGTTTTTGGAAGCAGTGATGGCAACAATCAAAAGGAAAAGATGGTGCAGTTCCACTTTTTGATTGACATGTGATCTTTGGAAAGTGTAGCTCTGAAAGAGCACAGCAATGAGCATTTAGATGGAGATATGATAATGTATATAATATGATGTGATAGAAGTAATTTGAGGACATACTGTACACCTGCTGATTTTTGTAAAAATATACAAAAAATCCTTGTGGCCCAATATTTAGTTTCCATTGTTCTCCTTGTGAGTTGTGACAGATTTAGCATATTAAGATCTGCGTGTAGCAAGGTGTTCAGACTCATATGAGCTAGTTCCCATTCCTTTGTTGTTGTTTTTTCGCTCTGACTGCGCAGACTGTCTGTTTGATGGATTGTCTCTATTCTCTCTTTAGTTCTTCCGTCTACTCCAGACTGCATAATTGAAAATGCCTATTCCAGCTCGTGCCACATGCTGCTTTTTCAACTTTCTTTTAGGGAGTTCTTTCCTGCTTCCATTTTCTACAATACATCTTACTTATTATCACTTTGTGCATTTCTGTACAGTGCTTTTATAATGTACACCATGCTGCAGTCACTCAACTCGTTCCAACAATAGTATGACAAATTGATGATATTGAAAAGCAACAGCTAAAAAATAATAACTTTTGCCCGTAATTCGAAGCGTTCAGTTAAAAGAAACTGGTATATGCAAATCCCCAACCAACATGCTGACTGGCAGTGGAGATATTTTCTCCACTTGAGGGTCATATATGCAACATTACTTCTGACTCAGTGCCACCAGATATGAAGCAAGATCCTTGTAGAGTTTGTGTTCACCTGACTACAGGTGGACCTCATTATTTGTGAGTAAATATGGAAATCGGATTCAAAATAATACAGTACATATAATAACACAAAATTACAGGTGATAATATGCCGGTTAATCAGACTAAATTTCAGTTGCATTTCACTTCATCTATTCATCCTGACATTGTGTTCATGTTAGCTGATTACAGCTTGGGAGGGAAGGTTGTTTTGTTTTCCTTACCAGTAGTGACGTCCATCCCATCTACATTATTTTCAGTCAACACTGCAGCTGCGGTATCTGTAAAAGTTTCTTTTGCTATTTTTGTGAAGATCTGATTCTCAATAGATTTTCCAACCAGCATAAATAACCAGCAAAGGGCACAAAAAAAAAAAAATCAGACCTATTGCACAACAAATTGAAGATGTGGTTGGTGATTCAATGGTCTAGAACCATGCTAGGTGAAAATTAGACGTTAAAGGAATAGTTGGACATTTTGGGATTAAGTCAGGCTAGCTGCCTTTTATGCTAAGCTAACTGGCTGGCTGTAGCTTCTTACTTACCCTACAGACTTAAGAGTGGTATCTTATTATCTAACTCTCAACGAGAAAGCAAGTTAGCGTATTTCCTACAATGTTGAACTAAATAAAAATATTGTAGTTTAACCATTTTTTGTTAAACTTTTCATTTATTGAGAGGTGCTGTTTTGAGATGTGCTTGTCAAAAGAGAACCTCCTTTACTATAAACTATGTTTGTCAGTGTCCTATTCAGGAAAGACCACAGATTCTAGGATGTGTATGAGCAAATAAAATCCCAGTTAAAAAGTGGATAATATTAAATAGTAAGTTCTGATTTGTTTTTCCAGAGAAAAATGAAAACATCTACTGCAGAAATCTCAACTTTGGTGTTTGTGGATACAAAGATACCACCGGAAAACTCGGACAAACACAAGAGAATAATTATTATACTATTAACTAAATGATGATGACATTTACTATTACATTGCTCATAACAGTGACCTTTCCTTAGCAAGTATGATGTAAAGCAAGACTATTATACTGTGTCTGTAAATATTTTGCCTGGAAATTATTAAACATGGTCTTGGCTTTCAGTTGCATTGCTCCTCCCATAGTGTCTTTCCCTGTAAATTACACACCTATAAGCATCCATATCCCTACAAACCTCTACTCAGAATACATTACAAGTGGCACAAGGATTTCAAAAGATTATAGTTTGTTTCCTCTGTCATATTTTTCTCCTCCTGCTTCATTAATCATTCCTTTAATTTCCTCAGGAATCCCTTATATTCTTTTCATTTGTCTTTTATATGTCACCTGTCAATTCAATCAGTGTTTATCTTATTCTGCTGCACAATCTCATTTTTTATCACTGTCTCATTAGGTTTTCTCGCTGCTTTTCATGTCTTCATGTCTTAAAAATTGTGAATTGTTGGCTCTCAGAAACTGCTGGTAGTTGCCGGTTGTCTGCAAACGCACAGCTATGACCTGTATGTACCTGTCAGTATGAATTGAAAACTGAGAGACTGCTGAAAGGATCACAGGTTGATAGAATACAAATAAAGACTCACAATTCATATTTTTTACACACAGAAGAAAGACAACATGCATGACTGTCACATGCTGGCAAATTACATTTTCAGCTTTACCAGCTTTATACTGCTTGCTGTCTTCCTCAGCGTGCTTTTACATCAGCTTACATATAGAAGCTGTGAAGGAAAATGTATTCAGAAAAAAGAAATGAAAAAGGTTTGAGATGAGAAGGTTTAAAGCAACATTATGTAAAATGTGTTTTTTATGCAAATTGCCGCCCATACCGTTTCAGTGTAATTCACCACTGACGTAAATAAGGACAGCTGTACGTGTGTTTGTTATGATTGAATTATAGTAAAAAACTAGCAAGTCGCTTTGCTATCAAGCCAACATCAATAAAGTGCGACAACACAAGACAGATATATTAATTAGTAGTCCGACAGAAAGAATGCCAGCTCTGTCTTGCAGCCTTTTATTTCACAAAGCTCTCACCAACATCCAGCAGCCTCTTCCTTGGTCACTCTCTTTTTCTTTCTTAGCTCCCTCTGTCAACATCCTCTTCGGTCTCGTTGAAGCTGCCATTACCTAATGTTACGTCAATAGAGGCTGCTGAGCCCAGTTATGCTGCCCGCTTGCCTGGCTCCGGCATGAAACCAGTGCCGTTCTTCACCAGCTGCAGCATGATGTTGATTGAAAAATGTATGGCAAGCTACCGATGCAAGAGCATAATATTAATTTTACCAATGTTCAAGTATGTAGGAAGTTTGCTAATAACAAGTCTTACTAATTGCTTATAACTAGCGGCTAATCGCTGGACTTGACATCCAAGGGCACATTTAGTTGCTTTTATAGACACAGTTGAGTACTTTTTTGAATTGAGCCGCTTTTCGATCAAAAGCACCCGGGACTTTTAAGTCCCCAGATCTCATTTCAAGGAACTAAAAGGTTCCTTCAGCCCATTGTTGTGTGTGTTTCCACTGTGAAGATTAGGCAAATTAACCAGGTGAAGTAAGCTGTAGGCCTATACACCGTGCAAAGCAATGCTCAGGCATCATTATTTATAACCACTATCCATGAGCAAAATTTATAACTGAGCATCAGATTTGACTGGAATATAATGAAAAACTATAGGCTATGCTTGACCATTAAAGCAACTTTTTTTGTGTGGGAGTATAGTGGAGAGATACACGATAAAGTTTGTTACACATTTGATAACAAACTGGATAAAGCCATAAAGTTCTTAAAATAACTCCAGCACAGAGAAAACAACACAAATAAAATTGCGACAGTTTGGAAGGTTATTTAAAAATTTCCAGCAACAAAAGCAGCAGATCAGCTTCAGCACTCATGTCTGTGTCTGCATGAGCACCACAGGAACAGGATGTTTAACGAGCTTTACTACCTGCTGTAATCAGCTGTTCCACTTGTTTTAGAGAGGAGGACTTCAGCTCTGTGTAAAAACATCTTGACTAATGAAAACTTAAAACAACAACTTCGGAGCCAGTATTTAGCGTAACTCCATCAGCTGTTCACTGTAAACACACCGCTGCACGGCTGGCTGCTAGTTCCGAGCAATAGCCTACATTTAATGCCGACGTTTGATCTCTGGCAGACATTGGCGAGACGTGTGCTTTTTCACTGTTGATTGTGTTTTATTGGTTTGCAAACAACGGTGGAAAAGAGAGGAGCAGTTGTAGAAAATCACTCGGCATTCTCCAGTTTAAGCCAGTAGCCCATTCAGAATTTCACTGGAAAGCAAGCCCCACCCCCCCGAAGTACCAGTACTTTTGGAAAGTACTACCCCCTGAGCAGGGACTTTTGGGGGAGTAAATAAAGACCCTAGAACTAAATTTAGACCCTGGTCCCTCTGGTGGAAAAACAGTGAGTTCCTCCAAAGGTTCCTAGTTCCGGGGTATAGCTCCTTTGGTCGAAACGCAGCTTTGGTGTTGTTTGGCACCTACTAGGTTATCTGCAAGCTGTGGTGTATTTTCTAGATAATCCAGAGGCTGTTGTCATATGTGTTTGATGTCGGCCCTGTATGTTTGTTTATTGAAGGAGAAAATCACATCAAATAAAAGAGAAAGTATGAGAGGTTCTAACATTGTGATACTCTGGGAACATATTTGTACTTTGTTGAATCATTCATGGAAGAGAAGAGGTAACTGTAAGCATGCTTGTGGCACTGTAAAGATGTGTGCCAATACGGGTGTGTGTGTGTGTGTATGAGACAGGTAGAAATTATGTTTCCATCCACTTGGTTTTTAATGTGCATTGTCCGTTTTTACCTGAGTGGAAAGGCTTGAAATTTGGTGAATTAATCATTAAGTACATGAAGCATGTGACATAACAGTCCACTGAACCTTTAACTGAATAGCCTAAAAATTGTGGCTGACGAAAACATCAGCCATGTGTACCATTCTTTAAATATATGAAAGAAACATAAATACAATATTTCAATCACATTGTTTTTCTTAACTTCAGGTTTGACTGTGGTGTCATCTTGTTACGCTCTTTTCTGCAGTGGTTTTGTGGCACCAACTGCTTCTTAATGTACCAAACTCCTTGTATTTACCTAACAGTAGTGAATGGAAATCTGCAATGTTCTGGAAATTCAGTCAAAATTTTTGCTAAATTTGGTGGAAACTTGAGACTAGATGGAGATGGAAGGATAAACAAGAAAACAAGAGATATCAGAAAGAGGAGAGTCACTGTCAGTTTGTAAAAATATTTGTTCAGGATTGTCTCAATGTATTTCCAATAGTAGTAATAAAAACTCTTTCACATTGTGAATCCAGCTCTCTCTTAGATCCTATCCTTGGGTATTTTTTAAATTCTCTGTAGGATAGCTGACGTTTTCGAGGACATACATAAAGCTGTTTAATGTTGAGGCTTGTGGGAAGTAATTTCAATTCCAGAACTATATATATAGCACCGTACCTGGGGTGACAGAGCCATTACAGTCCCCTCCCTCTGGATAGGGATTCTTCATACACATCCTTGACTCTACTGACCTGGACACATTCAAATCACTTATCAAAACCTACCTCTTAAGATTAGTGTTCTCCCTCTAACAGTATTACCTTTCACCTGCTGTTATTTGCTGGTTTTATTGTTTCACTTGCTTTTATGTATTGTTATTATTGCTTCGCCTGTTATAATGTGCGTAATGTACTGGTAAAATGTTTTTGATTATTTATATATATATATATATATATATATATATATATATAATGCACTTCCTGTGCTCTTCTTCTTCTCTCCCCATACAAATATCTTGTATTGATTGCACTTTTTTTTTTAACTCTTACTTCCTTCCCTAGGTATTTACCCCATTGATGTGATATGAACTATGAGCTCTTACTAGTATGTATTGTCAGTTGTAGATCTGCATTTGATGCTCTGTTGATGCTTGTATGTTGTTCCTCAAATGTCTGCCAAATGAGTAAATGTAAATATGTTTGTATACATATGCACTGTATGGGTGTGTGTATGTGTGTGTGTGTATATATATATATGCACACACACACACACACACACACACACACACACACACACACAGTGGGGAGAACAAATATTTGATACACTGCTAATTTTGCAGGTTTTCCTACTTACAAAGCATGTAGAGGTCTGTAATTTTTATCATAGGTACACTTCAACTGTGAGAGACGGAATCTAAAACAAATATCCAGAAAATCACATTGTATGATTTTTTAAATAATTAATTTGCATTTTATTGCATGGCATAAGTATTTGATCACCTACCAACCAGTAAGAATTCCGGCTCTCACAGACCTGAGTCTTCTTTAAGAAGCCCTCCTGTTCTCCACTCATTACCTGTATTAATTGCACCTGTTTGAACTCGTTACCTGTACAAAAGACACCTGTCCACACACTAAGACTCCAACCTCTCCACAATGGCCAAGACCAGAGAGCTGTGTAAGGACATCAGGGATAAAATTGTAGACCTGCACAAGGCTGGGATGGGCTACAGGACAATAGGCAAGCAGCTTGGTGAGAAGGCAACAACTGTTGGCGCCATTGTTAGAAAATGGAAGAAGTTCAAGATGACGGTCTCCCTTGGTCTGGGGCTCCATGCAAGATCTCACCTTGTGGGCATCAATGATCATGATGTAGCAAACCTAAATTTAGTTATGCAATTTAATAAATTTATGAGAATTGATACCCAGTTATGAATTTTACTATTCATAAAATCAAACCAGATTCCTCATTTCAGGGCACCACCGGAGTTGTTATAATCCTAGAGTCTCCGGACCTCTAGGTAGTTTTAATAATTATACAATTATTACTAGCGATCAGTTAGTTAATAATCGCTCAATTATCTTAAATCAGTCAGTCAGTCTCATATCTAAAGGGTCAATTCTCTCGGCAGGGACGTAGAAATAGGCAACACACACAGCTCTTGATTATATTACAGTGAATTTATTCTCTAATGTGATAAGAAGATGGTTGGATACAGGAAACATAAACATTTGCTGAACAATGAGCCTGGAGGTTCGATTGTGGGAAGCATTTGACTCATACGGCATAGAAGAGCTAATTAACGTAAACTAATGCTATGATTTTAGGAGTTAAAATGGACATCTGATCACAGAACGTGTGTTAAGTCTTACTGCTTGTCGACAGCCTGCTTTTGGCCTGTTGCACGGGTCCCACGCTAGCTGCCGATCCTGGCTTTTTGCTAGGGATTCTCCGGGGTTCTCCGTATCTGATTGAAAACGCCTCCTCCGTCTGGCAATTCGGCTGTTTTCAGATTTCCTTCGTTGTAGCTGGCGAGACCACGTGGCTTGGTCTGACCTCGGTGAAGTTGGCTCGACAAAAAAGGCTTAAAATGGAACTTGGTCGTTCCTGAATTAGTCCAGTGTAACTTAATGGACTGATAAATTTAACAAACAAAAGAAATAAAGAAAATAAAACAAACTGAAGGCAGATCAATGTCGCGGCACTTCAGGTGTGTAGCTTCAGGTGAACAAAAGGCCGGTCTAGCGAGCAGAGAGAGGAAGAGAGCCAACAGCGAAGAGAAAAGTGCGAGGTCGCGTGTCGCTCTTTTGTTGCCTGGGGCGTGGTTCCCCAGGGGGCATCTCAGGTTTCCCAAGGGACTGCCTTTCTAAACTTAATGTCTAAAAGAAATTTATTTGCACGTCTTATAATCAAATATTTTCCACCGTCGAACCTCAATGGTTGAACGGTTGTACTGTTCTAGGCATTTGGTAACAGGAAACAATTGTCACATTATTGGTCAGGATATTTATACATTTAACGGCATTTCCAACGAGGGCATGTAATACTTATTTCGTCCACTTGGGGGAGCTCAGTTACATGAGGAAAGCTTGGATTACATTAGATGAAGGAGTGTCTTGCTGAAAATAAAAACACTGCACAAGTAACTTTCTTTTCAGCACTATCAACAACGGATAGCAACAGTTAACATAACTACTCAAATAGAGGCAAACGTAATGAGGTAACTAAAGATTTTATTAAACTTAACTAAATGCTTTGAGTCTTTGGAGACTGCAGTCCTTTTTACATTGAAAGTTCGGCTGTCCTGGATTATGTCACACTTAGGTGAGACAAGGAGTATCCCTTTGATGGGATAATAAACAGAGCAAAGTCAGTTGCCACGGAAACATGGGGGGGGGGGGGGGCAGTTTTGATAGGCTGTTCAGGGAAATGCCAATGGCTGGTTCGTGTCCCTTTGTCAGTTTAACAGTCAGGCCCCGTGTTATCAGCTTCAGAATCAAAAAGGTGCCAGTTTTATGGTCGGGCTAGCACTTAGAGAAAGCAACTTTGACCCCTCCCCATCTTCTCTGGGGAGGAGAAAGGAATTTAGAGTAGCTCCAAATTTATTCAATATAAAATGCACAAATCCACACCGTTGTTCACTACATTGAGGAAGGTGAGGGATCAGCCCAGAACTACATGGCAGGACCTGGTGAATGACCTGAAGAGAGCTGGGACCACAGTCTCAAAGAAAACCATTAGTAACACACTACGCCGTCATGGATTAAAATCCTGCAGCGCATGCAAGGTCCCCCTGCTCAAAGCCAGCACATGTCCAGGCCCGTCTGAAGTTTGCCAATGACCATCTGGATGATCCAGATATATATATATATACACATATACACACACACACACACACACACACACACACACACACACACACACACACACACACACACACACACACACACACGTTCTTTTTACCTACAGATAACAGAATTGTGATCAGATGTCTTTGTTTTGGACACAGTACAATTATTGAAAATGCTTATTCTACTCTTTGAAGAACATTGATGTCAATGTTTTCCCAGTTATGGATCCTTACAGAACCACTTTGTTGAACCAGTTGGTATACAGTACAACTCACTCAGATTAAGACTTGCTTAGCTTCGACTGATAAGTGGATGAGAAGATAGATGGATGAATTGTTGGACATTTTCCTCGCGCTGAAGTGATCTGTGATTAATTTCAAGAGAGAAGTGAGTGAAGATGTGTGAACTGGCAGGGAAGCTTGGGAAGATCATCACATTACAACAAAGTACAAACTGTCCACACATTGCAATTACCTCTCCAGCAGCGAGAGGTAATTGGCATCTTTGCTGTTTCAGGACATATTTTCAGAGTTGTTATGGAGAGTTGTGTGGGAGCCTGCTGATTATTTCAATCAGGCCTTTCAAACCTTAAAAAAGGTGCCATCAAGTGAAGTGTGATAGTTCTGGGCTTCTTATTGCCTTTCATGTGGAAAAATACGAACATGGTTTGAGACATGTAACTTCCTGTGTGCTGGCTTTTTGTTGAGCGGACCTATTGGGTAATATCAACTAGGAAAGGTGTGACTTAACAGGCTGAACAACATTTGTGGACAAGAAAGGAGATTTTGAGCTCCACTATACAGACAAAAATATTCATATTAAGAATGTATGAGTGCAAAAGTCCCAAATCCAATAAATAGCAGGACAGAGCCACACCTAAGCAGTGGATAGAAACAGTCCTAAATTGTGTTGTCACAAAATAAAGTAGTTAGCAGCATTAATGATACTCTACTTGGCCTTGAAAGTAAAGTAATCATACCCCTTATATAGATGAGATGGCTTTATCGTATTGCTCAGTATTTTTTTTGTAATTCTGGCCAGGTTTACATTTGTACTACTGCCATTTGGAGTGACAGAAACTGGTTGTTTCAACTATTTACAGTATCTCTATTTTTTACTTTTTTCTAACTAGTATTTGTGCAGTCCTAATCAACTCTCTGGAAAACTGAGGCTTGTGTGGTGCAGAGTTGAGAAGTTATTGTGACAAAATTTGTAATTTTACTTACTGTGGATGTATATGATCAAATCATACTTTCTTTTTTAGCTGAGCTTAACAACTTTTCCAAGTACCCCCTAGTAACTGCAGTACCCTTGGGGTACAAGTACCCCTAGTTGGGAATCACTGCCCTATTTATCAGCAGCAAAAAGTTAAGCTCGACACATATCTTAGTCACAATTCCTTAATAACTGTATAAAAGGGAGGTTTACATAAAGCCCTTGCTTAACTAATGTGTTCCAAATATAGACTGATATAATGTTCTTTGTCATCAGTCTCAAGTGGAGGTGCATTTAAACATGTCAGAAGCAACCACATAATGGAGAGGAACCTTGTAAAGTAAAAGCACACTGCTAAGAAGAGAAGAAAGGCGTTTTAATGCTTTTAAGTAGAATTATGTGACCACTTCCATTTAGGTATTTACTGTTGTTACTCAAATCAATGAACTGAAACCCCAAAGGCATCTCATTCACTGCATTGTTAAATTTGCCTGTGAGGAGGAAAGACATGCTCAAAAAAGACTTGTCATCCGTCTTCATTCATCTCACTCTGACTGATGTTAGTGTTCAATTATCTTTCCACAGTTTGTCTTCATTCTACGAGATTTAAAGGATGTGAGGAGAGATGGTGACACTGACTGAGTGATGTTAAATAGGAAACAGACAGACAGTAGTGGAAAGAAGTGGTTGCAGATACTATGAGGGTGGAGGACAGAGTTCAGTGGGATATCATATGAGGCACTGAATACTCCAAACAAATCTTTTCACTACACTGTCCAACACTTTCAAAGAACAAACACAGTCTTAATGATAAAGTACAAAATACCCCATATTCTCCACAAGTCCTCCAAATTAAATGATACAATAAATCTGTGTTTATATGTCACTATTAAAACATACTTTTATAGGAGAGCCTTTCCCGATCTTATTTGACTTTATTTTATCCCTTTTATTTAATTCTATTTTACTTATACTTTACTAATTTATCTTAAACGTGTATTTTAGTCTTTTCAATGTTTTCTTCCTTTTATCTTGTATTGTTTTTGTATTATTGTCTTTTGGGTATTATTGTCTTTACACTTGTTAAAGCACTTTGTAACTTGTTTTTGAAAAGTGCTCTACAAATAAAGATTATTATTACTATTATTACTATGGTTAAGGGCAGGTTTAAGCACAAAAACAACTTGGTTAGGTTAGGGAAAGATCATGGTTTGGGTTGAAATAAGCACTTTGTGAGGGTGTGTTTAAGGGTGTGCCCCAGGGGTCAGTGCTGGGACCACTCCTATTTATATTATATATCAACATTCTTGATCCAACGCAAATTTTTATTTCTATGCTGATGATACTGTGATATACTGCTCTGCATCTACACCAAACCAGGCTCTTTGTCAGCTATAACTTGCTTTTGATACTGTTCAATGCACCTTGTTTGATTTAAAACTTGTTTTGAATGACGACAAAACAAAACTTATGTTGTTTTCCAGTGCAAAATCAAAGTCACAGAACCTTCCACCCATCACTACTTCTCAGGGCTCTGAGATTGAGTCTGTATCTCAATACAAGTATCTCGGTATCCTAATTGATGATTCTCTCTCTTTTAAACCTCACATTCAGCAGCTGGCGAAAAAGCCTAAACTGGGTTTTTATTTTAGAAACAAGTCGTGTTTTCCTTTGAGGCCAAAAGAGTCTTGTTGCTGCCACTTTCATGTCAGTGCTGGACTATGGCGATGTTATATACATGCATGCATCCTTTCAAAACTTGAAACTGTGGGATACTGTTTACCGCGGAGCTCTGAGGTTCATCACAAACTTTAGAGCCCTTACTCATCATTGCTCCTTGTATAAGCGGGTTTGTTGGTCTGCATTGTCCACCCGTAGATTTAATCATTGGCACATTCTTATTTACAAAGCTATTCTTGGTCTGCTTCCCCCATACCTACAAACCTACATCAAAAAGAAAAGCACAGGAAGATATTGTCTTCGTTTTGAATCTTCAGGAGCCGGTTTCACTGGTTGCTTTTAAAGTACTTTTAAATGACATGGAGGCTGTACACATTGGCTGTAGATGTTATGAATGATTACTCGGACGATCCTTGTTGTTTATCACTTGTGGTAAATATATGAAATTATGATATTTTATGACCTTGTAACTAACTACTTATTCCCATCATAAATTGTTTTCTTTCTTTCTTTCAGTTTTCTTTCTGGTTAAATAAAGGTAAAATAAAAAAATTAAATAAAGGATAATTCTGGTTTATTGCAACTTAGATATTCATCTGTTGGTTTGACTATTGTTTCTATCATTAATTAGGAGATTGTTCTCTGATCTGGAAACGCAGCATTGTTGCTAAAAAGAAGTCACAAGCATTTAGGTGATTGTAATGGCATTTCACCCGTTTCACACAAACACTGTGAAAGTTGTACAACATCTGCTGTTTGTGAGTTGCTTTTTATTTCTTGGAAATGCAGGTGTGAACTGCAAAATACTGTCATTGTCACATTATTACGACATCAATTTAATTTACAGTTAAGTGGTTTGTACACCACAGCAGCCTTTTACTGTCTGTAATGGAGGGTTCAGGTGTAGCAGCATACTGGAGTTACTGTCTACAGCTACAACAGGAGGAACGTAAAGATTACATTTCCCTGCGGCATGTCTGTCCTCGACGGACACTGTTTCACTCAGATCAGCAGATCAAGACCTGATCACTTTACATAGGGCTGAGTTGTAACTACTGTAACTACACACACAACACACACACATACACCGAGTGTATAGGATCAGGTCAGAAGCAGATATGCTGGAGTCTGCTGCCCATCATAGCTGCATTGATTTCCTTTCTCCTGCGTCAGGCTGTCTTGTCAACAGACTCCTCCGAGCATGGAAGATGAATTATTCACAGGACAGCTCTGCCAGGATCTGTAAATAAATACTTAACTAATATTGGCCCGCACAACCCACAGGTCTCAACTTACTGTGAAGGGGACTTTGAGGGAAAGTGAAGAGAGCAAAACGAAATCTGCCCTAAATATATTTTTATCCATGTTAGAATCTGTGAAGTGTTTAATAGCTAGCTTATTTGTGGCGACATTAAACCGCAATAGTGTTCCCTCAATAATACTGTACGTATGATTGTAGTCTGAGTAGGGTTTACAAGGAAAAGGGTGTTACTTAGTCTATTAAATCTTAAAACTAGGTTTTTGCAGTAAGTACATTTAGATTCACATTTTCTGCATAACCTACAAAGGAAACATTATATGCTTGGGTTTCTATTTTAGTGACTAAATGTCTGATGTTAAATGTGATTAATTAATGCTATAATTTGTGATCTTATTTTATCATTGTTGAGATTTGAGCTCAGAATTCCGCTGTATCATTTGGAAGGGCTTTTAAAATTTGGACAGTCTTTTTCATACTGTTAGCATTATGCTTGAAACTTTGAAGTAAGCATCCCATCTATGCAAGTTATTTATCTCTTGAAACTGTCACATAGTGACATAAATCTGCACTAGTGTTCTTCACACAAAACTCCATATGGTTACTGATTACTGAAAGTGTGAAAAATCAGAAATCCCAAATATTCTTGTACCACGGGTTTTTAACAAATGATTAGACCTATCTTCCATGGTTATTTAAATCAAATCAAAACCCAGCTAGAGACATTTTGTGATGCTAAATCAAGCAAAAACAATTAACAGCAAGAAAATAACATTTTACACATACATTTACTGTCTGTGGAGTAGCTCTAATTACACTAATGGACACTGTCTGAAATGTATCTCTATTTTTAGGTGACTCTACAGTGAAATCATCTCAGAGGAGGAATGTGCAGCATACCTGAGAATACTCACAGACATTTCTTGCAGTTTTTGGTTAAAATTTGCCCTACATGATAATGATAAGAACCCCAAGATCAAATCTGGACTGGAATAAGATCATAGCAAGAGTGACACCTTATATAATGCATAAATAGCATACTGATTTTAAAATACTAGTTATAGTATCTACCTAACCTCAACTAAGTAGATTTATTCAAGCAGTATTCTTTTTCAATTTTTCCATTTCTTGCTACTTTACACTTGTACTCCACTACATTTCAGAGGCAAAGATTGTACTTGTTACACCACTATAGGCTTGGGCGATATCACAGCATTTCGGTATACCAGGGTATTTAGAAATCCTGACAGTATGACTTTCAATATATAAAAAATATAGACACCTCTTTCTATTCAGCTGAGATGCAGATGCTCTATTGAGGTGATAATTGTAATGTATGCCCTCAACGCGTGAAAGTTCCTGACGTCATCTACAACGCGACAACATAAACCCCTTCACTTTTCCAGCAGCTGGTAAACAATACACACACCCACACAGGAGATCTAGCTGCATCCTTCATTCGCTGACAAACTGTAACCTACACTGTACATTTACTGCTAAACTTAACTGCTCACCTTTTCCTCCGCTCCGCCACACACTCTCTATGCTAACAAAAAAAAGCAACTCGTTGGCAACTGTGAGTGATGGAAAAATGTTACAGGACTAGGAAAAAACCCAAAAACTCTGCCCCTGTTTGGGAGTTTCTGGGGTTTAGGCCTGATGATAAAGGAGAGCCAGGCAACACGGATGAAGCTGTGTATGCATCATCTCCCACTGATGTGTTGGTGTCCGTCACAATGACAACTCCAGCAAGAATCAATGGAAGAAGGCACTTATTCCCTATCTGTTCATTATTCTATGGCCCATAAGTATTTAAACCCAGCAAGACTTGTCTAGTAGTACATGCTTTACATGCTACAATGACTTACCTCACCAGCATACTAGCCAACCCTCCCGATTTTCATAGGATTTTTTTAGTGCTCTCTCCCGGTTTCCTCCCGGGGTCACAATTCTACCGATTCCTGTATTTCTCCTGATTTATGATGTTTAGAACTTTGTGTCCTTTTCATTGCCTTTATTTCTGGCAGTGTACAGCGCATATAAGCCCTAAAACTCTTTCTACTGTTTCCACCTGGACAAGTAGCATGCACTTGATGTAGAACAGAGTTGGTTTGGTGCGGTCAGAAAGGTGCTCTGTTGAACCTTTTAACCTTTAAACAAGTAACAGTGTCACGGGGTCTTGTAGTACTTATGTACTACATAAGTACTATTGGAGATCCCTCCCTCCCACATAATTTTAGACCAATTTCAAAACTGCCTTTTATTGCAAAGATTCTAGAAAGAATTGTGCCCAAACAGCTGCTCACTGTACTGGAAAATAACAAATTATTTGAAAAGTTTCAGTCTGGTTTTAGGAAGTACCACAGCACTGATACTGCCCTGCTTAAAGTCACCAATGACCTTTTAATGTCTGCTGATGAAGGCATGTGCTCAGTCCTTGTACTCCTGGACCTTAGCGCTGCTTTTGACACCATTGATCACAACATCATGTTAGACAGACTGAGGCACTGGGTGGGGATCTCTGGTACTGCCTTAGAATGGTTTTCATCCTACCTGTCAAATAGGAGGTTTTGTGTGTCTGTAAACAACTATGTCTCCTCATTCTGTCCAGTTAAATATGGTGTGCCTCAGGGGTCGGCCTTAGGACCCATTTTGATTTCCTTGTATCTGCTTCCCCTTAGACATATTATCCATAAACATGGCATTTCTTTTCATATTTATGCTGATGACACACAAATATACTTGCCCATCAGATCCACAGACCCTGGAATGCTGAGTTCACTTAACAACTGCCTTTGTGTTAAGTTAAAAAATGGATGTCAAATAATTTCCTCCAGCTGAACTCAGACAAAACAGAAATCCTGGTCATCGGGTCTCAGCAGATGGCAAATCAAATACTGCCATCTGCTGGTTCCCTAGTAAATCACATTAAGCCTGTGGCAAAGAACCTTGGTGTTTGGTTTGATAGTAATTTAAATTTCGAGCAGCACACCACAAAGCTTGTTCAATCATGTTTTTATCAACTTAGAAATATAGCTAAAATTCGATCTATGTTAACTTTTAAGGACACCGAGACCATTTTACACGCATTCATCTCATCATGCCAGGATTATTGCAACAGCCTTTTCACCTGTTTAACCCAAAACTACTGATCGACTCCAGACTGTCCAGAACTCAGGTGCCAGGCTTTTAACCAGAACAAAGAAATATGACCACATTACTCCTATTTTAGCTTCATTACACTGGCTCCCAGTATGTTTTAGAATTGACTTTAAATTCTATTGATTACTTTTAAAGCTCTTCATGGCCTCTCGCCTTGTTATATTTCTGACCTTTTAGTCCCATACGCACCAGCACGTACCTTGAGATCCTCGGGCAGAGGTCTGTTGTCTGTTCCAGAGTCTCGACTGAAAACTAAAGGGGACAGAGCGTTTGCTGTCAGGGCCCCGAGGCTCTGGAACAGCCTGCCCGAAAATCAGGTCGGCTGAGTCAGTGAACTCTTTTAAGTCCCTTCTTAAAACATACTTTTATAGGAGAGCCTTTCCCGATCTTATTTGACTTTATTTTATCCCTTTCATTTTATTCTATTTTACTTATTTTATATTAATCTGTATTTTAGTCTTTTCAATGTTTTCATGCTCTTATCTTGTTTTTTGTATTATTCTTTACACTTGTTAAAGCACTTTGTAACTTGTTTTGAAAAGTATTCTACAAATAAGGATTATTATATTATTATTATGTACATCCCTGCAGCAAAGAAAGTTGAACCACTGGAGGTCAGCAAAGACAAGATAGTCAGGGTTGTTAAGTTACTCTTTAGTAAAATATCTGAGTACTTCTTGGACCACTGCCTAACCTCAGCTTGAAAAGATCCCTCTGTCCTGCACTTGAAGTCCTTACCCACAGATATATTGTTAAATGAAGCCCATTGTTGGGATACACCTGGACAAAAAGCCTTGTGTTGCACCTGTAGATGTGTACCAGCTCACACAGCCATCTTCCCATTTAGAGGTAGCTCTC
>NW_024042549.1:0-23649 GCF_014851395.1 Micropterus salmoides | reverse complement strand
CGGAGGGTTTGTAACGTTCGTGGTGGTGAGGGGAGGGAGGCAGCAGACGGACGTCACTGTGTGCTGCAGCTCAGAGTGTTTCTCCGCCAGAGTTTTTGAAGGCGTGCCACACTAGCCACTAGGTGAGCATTATGATGCCTGTTATGCAGATAGGTTACTGAAATAAAGGCTGGACTTTTCAGGCAGTTCAGAGCAGTGTTTTCTGCGGGAGATGGGAACTCCCTTTGGGCTGGACTTCACTTTCACTTTGCAAACCTATTACATGCATAAAAAAGATATAGAACACAATAAAGGAGAGGGGAAAGGCCAAAAAGCATAATATTGCCTCTTTAACTTACTTAACTATTAAAAAACAACTAAAACTCCTTTCCGCCTAATTTGACATAAATATAATATTAAATTATTTCTAATGTAAACATCAGAGAATCATGGTTAATGGAAAAAAGTCAAGAAAAACAATGTTTTATTTCACCCTTGAACACCCGTGTGTCCCTCGTCTTTTCAAAGCCCACCATAAAACAAAAGCAAAGTTCCTGTATTTGTGACTCTAGCTGCTCCGAACACTTTCTTCCTGCTTCCTGAGTTTTGAATGAAACAACTTTTAAGTGCAGATATAGATTGACACTCCCTGTTTTACTCTTAGTGTTTGGTTAATTAAAGGGCGTCTCCCTGCAGTCTGATTAAAGACTCGTCTGTCCTCTCTCTACAGCTTCAGGCCTTTAAATTAAACTCTTCACACTAAATAAAATGCTTGACTCTAAACGTTTGAAAGTGATTAGGAAAAAAAACTCACAAGGTATAAAACTGAAATATCCAACAGCCTGGTATCGATCTAATCAGAGGGAAAACAACCCTGATGGCTGATGTTTGACTTTTAATAAAAGCTCAATCTCAGCAGCATATCAATCTAATCTAATCTGGATTCATCACTATGGAGGAACACGACAGACACTCCAGCGGCTGATAAATCTACTCTCACTCTCTTCTTTCTGCACTCAAGGTAACGATTACGATTTCATTTTCTCTTTCGACATCTGCCTCCTCAGTCTCGGAATCGCTCGCCTCAAATTATCCTAGTTTAGGATTCTTGATCGTCTCTCTACAATCTTTCCCAAAAGTCACAGAGGTGATCATTATCCCGGTTTATAATTCTTTCATTTTCTGTCTCCTCTGTCCTCCGTCTGTCACTTCTCTTCCATTAGTCGTCATTTTCACACCCTTAAGGCAGTCCACATCTTGGTCTGTTGTTTAGCCGTTTCATTTCAGTTCCCGAGAGGGAAAAACAATGTTCAGTTAGTATAAATCTTTTCTGCCTCTATCTGCAAACACACACTGATAAGCATCAGCAGCTTAGACAGAAGACCTCCATCGACCTCCATCCCTCTCGGCAGAGGTCACAAACTTCTGATCCATCTACCTGAACAATCTGCCTCCAAAACATGAAATATTTTCCCTCAGTTTGGTTGTTTGTGGAGTCATTTGTATTTCTGACACATTTTTTTCACAGATAATCGGCTGCAGGAATGTTTCAGACCTTGTATGAAAAGGACAAAGAGCTCTGCACATCCTGCTGCAACGTGTGTGGGGAGTTAATAACGACCAATCAGCATCCAGAACACAAGAAGAGCTTTGATTGATCAGATTTTGTGAATTACTTTGTGAATGAAAAGCGTAACACACTTCTCACCCTCAACAGTCGCCATCTTGGCTATTTTCAACTTTATGAAAATGTTCATTTGTTAAATTTTTTTGTAAAATTGAATTGAAGTCAAGTGAGCTAACAAGCCGCTAGACATTTTGCTGGATAACAACTGCGGTCACAAGTTGGCAATATTGATCCGCCCGGGTAAAAAAGAAGCTGTTAAATGTGTAAGAGCCCCACATCCATGTTTAGTTCGAGACAACACTACACTCTCGAAATGTACGCACTACACAAGTACATAATGTACACAGTGTACTGCGTGTTAGTGTACTAATAAAGTATCCGGATTGAGACACAGCTTAAGTCAGCATGTTAGCATCATGTGTTAGCATTTATTAGCTAAGATTTCAGCTTATGCTAACATATAGGTTAGCATGCTAAGCATTCCAGCTATACTAAAGCTCCACCATGTAAGAGATTACTGACATTAACATGCTAACGCCATCACATCAAATGTAACTGACAATAATGGCGTCCATAGGTGTAATATGCTCTAACTCTGAAAGTCCATTGACTCCGGCTCTGCTTCGGTTTTGTTCTGTCTATAGCCCGACGCCATCGTCCACTGGATGCGTCAGCAGCGGACTTGTGATATATTTGTTATTTTTGTGCTTCAACTAACTTCTTCACGACTCTCTGCGACCCCGTTTCGTTCCGACGTCTGCAGGCTGCATTTCCCACAGGGAGCATTTCAGAATCAGAGCGTTTGCCTGCCTGATGTTGCTAACATGTTTAGATTTTGTTGATTTGGTAATCAGTGTTTACTTTTTGTGCTTCTACTGATGATCAAGTATGTAGTTAAATGGTTTCTTTTTTGTTCTTCTGTTTTAACCGTGTTTTATGATCGGGAGTCTGCACAGGGTGTTTTTATTTTGAAAATTGACCAGATTCTCTATGCCATTCTGTGTCTGACTTCCTGCCCGGTTTGACGCAGCGTCTGTCTAAAATAGACTAGCAACCTATTCTCTGGGGAGCAGAGTGAAGAGTCGCATCTGGGATGCTTCTGGACTCACAAGCACTGACTAGAATGGACTGCGGGTAAGGCTGATTCAGTTTTACAGTTATCATAAACTAAAGTGGAAAATTTGATCTGTTGGTGGCGATGTGATGTGAAAAGTGGATGGATCACTGAGGTCATTAGGGTTCATCTTCTCTGGGGAATAAATGTCTTCAAAAACACCTCCGGACTTTATGAGGTCAGTGAAGTTTTGTTGTCACATCAGTCACTGCTGCTTCGCCTCCAGTTTTGTTTTTAATGCTGCAAAACTTTTCCTTGAGATGAATTATGAGCATTAGGAGGACATTACTTTGTGTTCTCCTCTGCAGACAGTCTAATCTGAACTGTGAAATGGAAAAAAGGATCTTATAATGAGCACATTTGTTTCATACGATTTCCTGAAACACAATGACAACAAAAACTAATTTATCTCATTTCAGTGAGTGAAGCGGCGCTGCTTATTGTGACCCGACAGTGAAAACTAAGATATATTGAGCGCTGAAACACTCTCATAAGTCTCCTGGGGGGTTCATACACACACACACACACGAAGCAGATGAGACACAGCAAACACAAAGACGACACGTGTGTTCGTCCATGTGTCTTCGAGGGACATTCTGGCAGCGCCGAAGGCTAGTTTTCAGTTTCTGAAATAGCTCAGAGAGGGAAACACTCGGGAGAAGAGGCCTGGTGGGCTTCACTTCAAAGCCCTGAGTTCAATCCGTACATCAGAGCGAAGACCAAAGCCCCGTTCCCTCGGGACTGACATCTCCAGAGAACGTCCAGGATTTGTAATAATTGGAGAACGTCTGCGATTCCAAACCTCCGAATTGTAATGTAAATATTCTTTTTCACGTAACAGTTTACCAATCCCATGTGACTTGTGTGAGATCTTTTCTTCTTCACCTACTTTTTGTGAAAGCTTGCATCGACAGAGGACGGTTTTGAAAGAATTTTTTGGCGCAAACTCAAAGCTTTTGTACAATTAAAATTAGACCAGTGTCGCGATGGGGCTCATTAAATTTCTCATGTGAATGTTACCGTGCAATTAAAGTGGTTCCTGTGTAAAATAAGAGCTGTGAGAGAAAGGGCGTCAGACCCGATGTGAAACCCGCTTTTTCATCTACAGCTCAGGTCCATTTATAAGAATAAGGCAGAAAGAAATTAAAGATAAGAGCCACAAAGGAGAGGATGGATTATTTTTTAGCCTCGGGATACAAGGGTGAGGGACTGAAAAATATATTTAGATTCAGATCTGACTGTAATGAAAAGAATGATAAATGTCTTTAGGGGGAGGAGGAAAACACACAGATTATTTTTGGTGGTGTTTAACATTTGTCTTTAAATGTATTAACAAAAAATACAAAACAGCATTGGAATAAGTTTAAAGCCCATTATGAACTCAAATTCTAACCTATTATTAAGACATTAAGGTGGAATAAAGTTTGTTTTCCGGGGTTAAACAGCTGAATTTGATCCTGAACAGATCAAAGTGAAGCCCTAAATGTTGCTTCTAACACACCCCTAACCCCCCAGAGGTCGAGATGCATTGTGGGTAACGTAGGCACCAGGTTTTGATAGGGAAGAAGAATCTGTTGAAGTTGTTGAGGCGTGTGATGCTAAATCAGTGGGTTTTAAATTAGATGTTGCATTCTTTTTATGATGAAACCACTCGTTGTCTTTGAAGTCTGACATTTTTAAATCTTTAAACCTTAAAAACAACATTTATTAAAGGTCAGAATTTGATTTTTTTTCCTCCATTTTTTCCCTGAGAATTATTAATGTCACAGAATAAAGGGGCTAAAACACGCTCAAGCTGAGTCTTTTGATTTGAACACTTTTCTTTTGACCCGTTTCTGAGCCGATCTCTTCCGGCAATTGAACAATAAAAGATCAAACCGAACACGAGGCACCGCTGAGCCTCCATCTTTGATTCTGTCTGTTACTTCAAAAGCGGGCGGGCAGAGCGAGGGTGAGGGGCAGTCGGCGGCGAGGTGTCCAGGGAGACGCCTGACTGGAGGATGAACTTTCAGAGCTGCGAGAAGCAAGAAACGCAGCGGTACACGAACAAAGACTAAACCAGAGCAGGAGATTAAGCTTTGGGGAGGAGGGTTTATAAGGAATCATGTTTTTGTTTATGTGCTGGTGGAGATAATAAAGAGGAGAAGAAGAAGAAGAAGAATCTGGTGCTGACAGAGAGAATTACATGGAGCATAAACCAACGGTGTCCATGTATTTGTTCCCTCCTGCTGATAATCACACACGCCTCCTTAATTAGAGCCACACACACCACACAACATAAATATTAGGCTTCTCTTCGTCTTCATCGTTTTCCCTCCCGCTGCGTTAATAATCCCATCTGTTTAATTCTGCACCTCCCCCTCATCTTCTTCCTCCTCCCTTTGGCTCAAATTCTCTCCTCCTCTTCATAAACTTTCATCTTCGTACGTTTTCGTTCTCCTCCCTTTCTCTCTAATTGCCCTCCTGTCCTGTTCTTCTGTTTTCTCTCCCCCTCTCTACCCTTTATACTCCTCATGCCTCGTCGACTTCCTCCTCCACTTGCTCCTCTTGTCCCTTTTTTCTTGTTCTCTAGTTTCTTTGCCCCTCAGCAAGACAAAGGGGAGACAGAAGAATTGGGAGAAGAAGGAAAACAAAGAGGAAGAGAAGAAGAAAAAGGAGAGGGAGAAGAAGGAAAGCAAAGAGGAGAAGAACAAAAGAAAAAAAAGAGGAAACCCAACATGTAGAGAGTAAAAGTAGGGAAGAAGAAATTGAATGAAAATATGTAGGAGAGGAAGAAAAGTTGAACGGGGAGAAGAAGAAAAGGAGGAGAATGGAAGGACATGAAGAGGAAAGGATTTGGAGGATGAGGAGGTAGCAAAAGAAAAGGAAAGGGAGAAATAAAATAATAATAAAAGATGGAGGAGGAGCAGTGGAGGGAAAATGAGGAGAATAAACATGGAGGAGGAAGAGAAGAAAGGAGAGGAAGGCTGTTCTACATGGCTGATCTCCACATTAAAGCAGCTTTCTGACCTCCGCAGATCCGTGTAGCCCAAACTTTGTTCCTGCTGCAGGAAGTAAAATTTCACATGCATTAAAAACCCAAAAACTGAAGCTGAGTCAGCATCTTTGTTAATGAACATAGCTAATGAGACTCTGGAAGCACGAATGAACAAATAAAAAAAGAACAACAAAGGAAAAAAGGGGTCTAATTGTGTTTTGCGAAGCAGAAAGAACCACGGCGTTTATTTCAGAAAACTGCAGCTTCAAGTGAAAAACACTCAGGTGGTATCACAATTCATTCACTATCATATAAGCTTTAGGACATTTTTAATGAGCAATACTGTGTTTTACTATATTATTGTTTACAGCAGATTCCACTTATGGCCGAACTGCATCAAAAACACAAACGTCCTTGAATCTGCTTACATTAATCGACACGTCCTCGTACATAAATTACAAAACAGGTCGATTGTCAAGGTTCC
Source organism: Micropterus salmoides (assembly GCF_014851395.1). Lineage (NCBI taxonomy): Eukaryota > Metazoa > Chordata > Actinopteri > Centrarchiformes > Centrarchidae > Micropterus > Micropterus salmoides. Next base: position 17,468 of record NW_024042549.1, on the reverse strand, counting down.
TTAAACGGCATTTACTTTATGTCCGATGGAAAGTGCAACCACATATGGCCCTTCCACAAAACGACATGTACGAACGTTGACAAGTACAGTCCATTAACAGACGTATCGCACCTTCAGTACGTTACGCATGTCACATGACGTTTAACACGTTGTGAAACTATTGTAGTTTGGTTAGGTTAAGGAAAATATTGTGGTTTGGGTTAAAATAAGTACATCATGCAAGTCACATGACTCGGGATGGGTATCGTTAAGATTTTAATGTAGTATTTCTGCTCTTACCAATACTGCTTATCGATACGCTACTTTAACAGTATTCTTATCAGTTCTGTTTATTTAAGAGAAAACAAAACGTAAACAAATTAAGAAAGAGAAGGATCTCTCTTCTGGATTGGGTAAAGCAAAATACATCATGGACGATTGAGTCTTATTACAAATTAAACCCGGTTGGTGAGATAAGATAATGTTTATGTAGCAATGTTTTCTTAATTTCTCTACCTACTGATGACGACGGAGCTTGTTAATATTTAGGTCTTTCTTTATTTACCCCCGAGCCCGTTTAATACCATTTACCATCCATGTCGGTCTATGTCGCCATCTTGTGGCTGATTCGTAATAACTACACTCAGAAAAGAAAAAGATTGTGTTCCTCTCACTGAGAGTTAAATATGATGTTATACTGTAGAGAATAATGCAGCTGAATGACGTCGCATCTGACAAACTGTACCGCACTCGACCTTAAACAGCGGTCACGTACTGTCATCAACAGCATAAGCCAATGATTAATAAACTATCTAAAACAACACGTTACTCGCTAAGATAACAAGATTGTAAAAATGGGATTATACATGTCTTTTCTTTGTTTTGATATCGGTATTATATATCTGCCATTAGCCGGCCTGCTCTCTAAATATCGGCTTCAGCCAGTGAAAAACCAATATCGGTCGACCATTAGCCTTAACTCTCAAACAGCCCTTTGAAGGCCAAAATGTCCTCACTACCAAGGTCTAAAACTCAAACTGGTCCTCACAAAGACAGATGCGCGCACACACAGACACACGCATGGTCTCAGCAGTTTTCACACAGCTAAAGAGAGTTTTCTTCCATCAGCGAGTTAAAAGAAAGAAAGAGCACTTTGATGTCCTTTAACCATCACACAGCAAAAACGGTAACAAGGAGCTCAAAACACCTGAACTCTCTTTTCCACACACACACACACACACACACACACACACACACACACACACACCAGCTTCAACAACAGACCTGATTACAACAAAGGTGTTGAGCTCTGAATGCTGACAGGAGAATAGCTGAGCAGAGAAGAAGAGGAAAGAGGAGAGGTGGTGAACAGGGATTATAAAACTGAGTCAGAGAAATGAGAAGAAAGACTGGAGCTAAAAAAGAGAGAGGAAAAGAGGGATGAAAGGGAACAAGAAAGAAAATGAACCAGCAATAACACAAAATAGTAAGTTTCTATCCACCCCACCACATTTGGTATATGCAGAAAAACAGTAAAGGATTGTGTATAGTGTGTGTACAAATTTTAGAGCTTCAGAAATAAAATAAAAGACACAGTCACAATTGTGAATGGTGGAATTAAACAGAGAGACAAAGCCCTGATCACTCAACATCCAGTGCTCCCTAATGATCTTGATGCTGTAAGAGAGCAAATCCCTGCAGCAGGTTCAACATCTGGTGGAAAGCCTGAAACCAGAAGAGTGGCGACTGTTAGAGCAGCAGATTAATGCACATTGTTGAAGGAGGGTGCAATCATCAGGTGTCCACATACCTTTGTTGAGGTGTCTTCTTTCTCTTGGAGAGATAAAATGAGTGAGAAGCTGCTCATCCTGCTCGAACTGATATAGCAGCCACTTCAATCAGACAGGAAGAGATTAGTCTGTACACACACACACACACACACACCAGAGCCACTTACAGAGTTATTAACTACACACACTCCCACATTTCATCTCACGATCACATACTCAACCAATTGTGGTCTCTCTCTCTAAACACACACAAACACACCTCAATACTTCTGCATTGAAGCAGCAGCTCCGGATGTAATCTCATGATGGGTGTAAGCTCTTTATTTGACCTGCCACTTAACTTGCTGCGTAGTATTACCAATTCCAACCAACTCGAGTCGTGCAAGGACTCATACTAAAAACGGCAGTACCCCATACTCATATTGGGTCATTTATTTTGACAAACAACAAATTAGCTGTACATCTGTCAACACTGGTTCTATTCTGAATATCCTTAAATACAAAATGAAAATCAGTTTCTAAATCACAAAAACAAAATTCATCACAAGGCAGAGATGTCGTTTTGAGATCAAACTCAATTCTTTTTTATTTAAAGTGGTGGGACATATTCAAAATTTATAAACAAACTTTCATGCTAACTTTGAAATAAATAGGGTCACATTTATTAAAACTAAGTCATTTAGCTTTCTTTTACTGCTGCTTTCCTGATTTGTGGCTTTGATTTGGTTTAATCCTCTGGACTGTTAAATAAATAGGTCTTCTTTTAGATTGTATTATTATTTCTTTGGCATAAATTTTCATCAGTAAAACAATTACAATCTGAAATTAAAAACAGACTAAAAGAAAATCACATTGCAGTGTGGTTTTGACTTGAGATGGTTCACTGAATCATAAGAAATCAAGCACAAATATTACAAACTGGAAGTGGAATAGACATCACTCTATAAGTAATTCGACAAATCTACCCTTTTCCTGAAATAACACCATAACCTCTCCTCATATCAACAAAATGAAGTCGAGAAACATGTACTGAGTCGTTACTTAAGTAACTTTATATACAGATTTTCTGTTAATCAGCCTGTAAACAAACAAAATGCCAAAAACTTAAAGACTACAACAGCAGACCTAAACACAAACTGGACTAAAGGATCATAAAACATTCTCAGTAAATGTGAGGTAAAGATTTACACATTATGATAAAAACACATTTTAAAGGCGTTGAAAAGTCCAAAGTGCCCAAACTGACACAAATACCTGGACAAGAACATTCATCAGTTGCTCAGTCTGAAAAATCCATAAGCACAAACAAGACATGAACATAAAGAAAGTTATTTACCTCTGTGTACCTTGTTAGATCAGAGACAAGATAACAGATCAATCCAACTACTTTAACCCTACAGAGTTGGAGTGAAGACAACTGTGAAAACAGTCATGTCCTCCAAACACCTCGTCTCTTTGTGCTTTCAATTAATCACCGAGTGCGAATACGTTTGTTGTTTAACTTCGAAAATAACGTCATTTACAACAGTGACTCCAGCCTGCTTCTAACTTTAAAGAAGTAGAGAAAGAAATACACACACCTCTCGCTTCCATCCTCCTCTCTTGCACTCAGACACCAAAAGATAACTCTGAAGCTTTTTTCTATTACTTGGATTTTTCATATTTTACCCAATTGACCGTGCAACTTGAAATATTTGTTAATAATTGTAAAAAAAATTCCTGTCAATTGTTTTCCAAAACAAATGTTTAAATGTTGTTTTACTTTCTCTACATACTTTGCATATAAAATACCCACCATGCAATCATTTTTAATTGTAGAATTTAAAGTGGCTTCCATGAGATAATCTCCATATATTTTCTGTAACGCTTGGTTTAACCATTAATTTCCTAATAATTTCGGACTCTTTTTCTTCACAGGACCATAATGTGAAAGCACGATGAGGAGACCATGAAATCAGAAACATGAGAAATCATGTCTAATGGTTCCCTCTGCCCTTTTAATTATTTTCCTTTGAACTCTTTTCCCAGTGAGTAGGATTAAAATGCAAACAAGAAAGAGGTATGTAAGTTTAATTTTAAGCAAAAATATCTTAAATCTGCCCTCAGAAGCCTAATCTGATTCATCCTCATATTTCTTCCTTTTTCAGCTTTAGAAATCTACAAAAACACAGTTGCAAAGTGGGTCAGGCAAACTGGTAAACGTGGAGAAAAAAAAACAACTTCCGATGACCAGAAGCTCAAAACTCTCAGCTTTCTTATGATGTCAAGCCAATTAGGCGACATCAAAAAAATTGTTCCCCTTTCTCCTCCTCAGATGACCGTTAACTCTCGACACCCGGAAAATAACTTGTTCGTAAACTGCTTTAAATCTACCTTTAAGGTCCCTCTTCCTCCCCTTGGACAACAAAAACATGAAAGGGCTCAGCAGCTACAAAGATTCCTCTGGAAGAAGAAGAAAGCTAAGGCACCCGTCCTCCTCCCTCATCTCTCTCTGTTTTTGGCGCTCCTGCAGAGATGAGCGGTGTAATGGGAGGATGAAAGGAAAATAAAAACCAAGACTCTAAAGTAGTGAAAAGGCTGTTTTTTAATCTCTCTGTCCTTTTACATTTTCTATTCTTTCTCTGTAATTTATTCTAATGGAACTCCTTACACTTACCAAACTGAGCCTGACATAGGCCGAACCACTTAACATTTTACCCCAAAGACGAGGGCATTATCGTGTCTGGTGAAACTATTTCTGTCACTGAGGAGACGATCACTTCAGAAGGCTGAGTTATTAGGGAGGGAAGGATTGCCTGTTTCATTTCATGTCTGAAACTTAAATTTTGTCCTTATATGGATGTAGATTTGTTAGAAAAAAATATCTTTATATCCTAAAAACTGAAACCAAATGGAAAACAATTACACCGGCTCTCACCTGATTGATGGCAGGATTGTGTTAACGTCAATACATATGTGTGGATGTGATATCTGTGTCTCTGTTAAATGTCCTCTTCTATCGCTTTTTCCTACTACCAGAGTCCGAGAAATTACTTTTTATCCGTTTTGATTTGTCCTTTTGAAAAAATCTAAACAGTGTCTCTGTTTGTTCTCTTTTAGTTTAGTTTTCTAAATCAGAGGCGATAGAGAGAAGCGGCTGAGCAGAAACTAAACATTGTCCGTCTCTCCCCCCGTCATCTCTGACTGAGATACAATTTAAAATAGAGGGAGGAATGAAACAAACAGATGGAAGACGTGACCAGTTCTGTTAGTCCGTCTCACCGAAACCTCTGAAGGCTCTGAAAGTCAGCCAGCGGCAGCACATTACAAAAACACTGTTGGGAAATATCTGGTGGTGTAATCATAATAAAGACTGTCCTGCCTTTTCTCCTCCTTGTCCTCAGATCGTCCCGCTCACAGCTGAATCTCAGATGAGAAAAGGTCTCCTGCAACAACATGTCACATGTTTACTCCTAATGTGAAAATGAGAACAGATGATGTGTGTTTCTGTGTGTAAATGGAAGGACTTTTACTGCGGCCCCAAAAGTTAGAAAACATCTTTGATATATCCAAGCATAAATAACAAAAATGTGAGAAGACGAAGTGATGAAGATACTGAAGACAGATAAAGACTTGTTTAAATTGAAGGCTCGTTATGGTGACAGCAGCCGCAAGCACCTTATGAACTTCAGGTTTAGCCACACGTAGCCACCTACCCTGCAAAGTACAGGTTTGTTTTAGACAGTGAGCAGTTAGGGCCCGTGTCCACCAAAGCGTTTTTACCAGCTGAAAACGCCACCTGCTGTTCTTAAAACACCTAGCTGGGAGCGCTAGGGTGCGTTTTGGAGGCGCAGTGTTTTTTTTTTTTTTGAGACGCTGTGGTGGCTGTGATACATAATTTCCGTGGAGACGATGTGTTGCAAGTAGGGTAGCCTACTTAATTTTAGTTAATGTAAACGTAGGCCTACTTGCTCTGGCCTTTGCTCTGCAAGAAGAGAAGGCTGAAACATGAGAGCACAGACTGTCCGTACGTGGGTTCACGCTCAGCGCCTCGTCACGCTCCTGCTGTTCGCGGCGTTCCCATTGGAATGAATTGAAAAAAGATGCTGGCGTCAAAAAAATAAACGCTTTGGTGGACACGGCCCCTTATCATATTGCATCCTCAACTCAGAGGCTGTAAATATCCGTGCCCTCGTTCTCCTTGCTGTACTGTTGTTGTGTTTACAATGGAAACAACAGAGACGGTGACTGCAGCCACTAAGTAGCCGTGTTTTCATCTAATTGTCAAGCGAATTTAAAGCAAAGATAAGTTTTCATCAACTGGTTTAGAGCGCACTCTAGGCAAGACTACATTACGCAGCTACAGCATAGGGTACACAGCTATGGAACAGGATACGCAGTAGGGTATGCGGCTACAGAACAGGGTACGCGGCTACAGAACAGGATACGCAGTAGGGTATGCGGCTACAGAACAGGGTACGCGGCTACAGAACAGGATACGCAGTAGGGTACGCGGCTACAGAACAGGGTACGCAGTAGGGTACGCGGCTACAGAACAGGGTACGCGGCTACAGAACAGGGTACGCAGTAGGGTACGCGGCTACAGAACAGGGTACGCAGTAGGGTACGCGGCTACAGAACAGGGTACGCAGTAGGGTATGTGGCTACAGAACAGGGTACGCAGTAGTGTATGTGGCTACAGAACAGGGTACGCAGCTACAGAACAGGGTACGCAGCTACAGAACAGGGTACGCTGTAGGGTATGTGGCTACAGAACAGGGTACGCAGCTACAGAACAGGGTACGCAGTAGTGTATGTGGCTACAGAACAGGGTACGCAGCTACAGAACAGGGTACGCAGTAGTGTATGTGGCTACAGAACAGGGTACGCAGTAGTGTATGTGGCTACAGAACAGGGTACGCAGCTACAGAACAGGGTACGCAGTATGTATGTGGCTACAGAACAGGGTACGCAGCTACAGAACAGGGTACGCGGCTACAGAACAGGGTACGCAGCTACAGAACAGGGTACGCAGCTACAGAACAGGGTACGCAGTAGGGTATGTGGCTACTATCTGTATAAACTATATATAAATCTATATAAACTATCACTAACCGTAATGACTGTGTCTCACCGTCAGTAGAAAGGCGACTGGGAGCTGATGTAGAGCCTCTGTGTTTGGGAGGCAGGGGAGCTGAGTGTCGACAGAGATGAGAGGGGAAGGGGGAGGGCGGGGAGGAGGAGGAGGAGGCAAGAGGGGAAGGCTCTGCTGCCGCAGGTCAGCACCCCGGGGCTGGTGGCGGAGGGGGGACGGCGAGCGGAGGAGAGGGGCTGCTGGGAGAATCGCAGGAAGCTCCGCTCAGGATGGACGAGTCTGGAGGAGAGGAAACAGAGAGGAGAGGGGGTGAGAGCTGGAGGGAGGGATAGGGATAAAGGGAAGAGAAAGATAGGGAGATAAGGAGAGTCCAGAGAAACAGGAGCAGATATGATGAGAGGAAAGAAAGAAAGGAGACTCAAGATAAAGAGACAGGAAGAAAATAAGCAGAGAAAAAAGAATCTGAGTCCCTCCAGGAATTTTAGATCGTCAAGGTAGAATAAATATTTAGCTTTAATCTCCACAAATACACTTCCTTGTACCTACGGTGGGTAAGACTGTGATTCCCCTCAACCTTCTCAGGCAGAGCTTGACCTCTGATTTACAGCTTACAAAACTGAACCGCTTCCAAAAACACAGCCTACCTCGAAATAATCATTTGGTTCATGGAGCACGTTGGCAGCGCTACACGGGAAGGCAACAAAGGTCACATTAAAGACCCAATTATGGGATAAAATCGCTTCCTGGCTAACAGATAGTAAAAAGGTAATTCCTGAGATCTGAGGAGATTTATCCCTCAAATCATAATTATACATATTTAAAACACATTTGAATGCAAACAGCACTGTCATTTACCGTCTTGTCTTTGACTGAGGTTCAATTCTGCCATCTTTTAAGAAGAATATAATTTAACCCGGTGAGTTTTCTGTCAGTTGCACCACTGAGAACACATGACATGACACCCCTGAGAATATAATGCCCCTGGTTAACATCATTTAAAAGTTTGTCATTATGCTTGCTATGAACTTTAACTGTTTAACAGGCCTTCATCTATAGGAATAATCACAATTTAAATGGTATTGGCCAGTGTAAAATCACAATTATTTTCCTCAGATCATAAAGCCTTTCTGCAAATTCACTGACTTTGGATGGCAATTATCACAAAAACAATCCAAACAAGGCTTCCTGCAGGGACATGGCGAGGAGAGATGAAAAAGGCCTTAGAGGAAGGCAGAGGGGAGGGAAAGAAGATACGGAGCAGAAAGGGAAGACACTTTGCATCTTGTGGGTTGAGCTCTATCAGATATTCAGCTCCCCCTGGAGCTGTGAGCACAATACAAAATAGATGCAGTGTAAGAGAGTTTCATTAAAAGCGTCCACCACAGGGCTGACTTCCAGTATCCAAGGCACTCACAACCTCCCTCTTCCAGTTTTCAAAGCAACATCTCATGTTAAAAAAAACATTTTTAATTGCACTAGGGTCGGCTGGTGGTCGGAGCGTCAGAACGCAGAGACAGCAGGGAGCAAAAACCTGCTTTCTGCGAGTCAATTAAGAAAAACATTTTTACTGTGAATTTCATTTCAGCATCTTTGTGGTCTAAAATGCCCAATCTTCTCGCTCCTTCTCTGTGTGTCCTTGTCATACTGACATGTAGACTTCTTTAAGTCCCACATTTTACTGCATGGTTGAACTGATGCTGCACTCAAGCCCCATCTGAAAGAGACACATTTAGTCTTCTGATCTATTTTCAGAGGGTTGGTCTTCAGGACAGAGAGCTGTGTGTTCCAAGAAAGGCTTGATGGGGGATTGCTCGGATATCTCTGTATCCAGCAAAGCGAGTCAGTGCATGACCAGAGAATGGTGCTATGGGGCCTCTGTTACTCTGTCTGTCGCAAACAGACATTTCAAACTCAAACTGGAATTTCAAAACTCAGTCACCACTGCACAAAAGACTGGATCAACACTGCGGTAAGGATAAAATACTGCATTAAACAGTGCAGTTCAGAAGTTATAAAGCCACCACCGGGCCAATGACAGCAATGTTTTGTCTGAGCTGTATGGAGAATCTTTGCCCTAAAGTGAAAATGAAAGAGCAGCTCCTCCCTCATTCCCACCACTGAGGTGCCCTCCTGCTGTGCCAAGGCCCCGATGCCCACCTGCTCCAGGTGTCCTGATACTTGGTGAAATAAAGTTAAATAAAGAAAACAAAAATACACACATCTGTAACAATTTGACAGACCTAAGAGTACGTCCACACCAAGCTACCTGAATCTAAAAATTGCAGTTTGTGTTAAAAACAATACGTGTCCAGAACATAAGAAATCCACACTGAAATACAAAACTCTCTATTGACCGGAGCGCAAACAACTACAGCTGTGTTTGTGATCAGCTACACTGACATATGATTTGAGGGATCACAGAGTGAGACAGAGGTGGGAAAAAGACCAGGCTTACATCATCATCAGGGCTGTGCGATACGACGCTATCTAGAAAAATGTCTATAGTTTACAATTATGCTCCATCGTTTATTTCGTTGTGTCGCAAATTCCACACTTTACCGTAATATTTTGGTGAGGGAACGGCGCTTTGCACCGCGGTGAAGTTAGTTTGAAGTTGGAATTCAACATCCATCGAATGTCCAACATAAAAACTAATATCCAACTTGAAACCAACTTCACCGCAGTCTGTTCCTCCACGTGTGTTGGGGTTGCGGGAAAGAAATTTGCATTAAAAATGAGGGACGAGCCACACAACACTATCCAGTCATTATGTGTGTGTCAGTCAGGTTAAATGACTTGCCCACGGACGTACAGCTTACTGTAGTTCAACAAGACATGCTGCTGTTGTGATGTTAGCTGCAGCAGCAGGAGAGCTGTGAATGTCACTGTCTGGAGCTGGAGCCGGGTGTTTACTACCTGAGGTGTAGGGGTGTGTGTGAGTGTGTCAGAGTGTGGGGAGAAGAGAATTCGAGGCAGGTGCAAAGCATACTTAAAAACAATAAGAATGTTCGTGGTCATTAAAACCTGAACTTTTCTTTTTGCTAGGGGGGCGGGGGTTTTACAATCACGATGCCGGCTCAACATCGTGATGTCTGTCAGCCATCGCCGATGGCCCAAACCTACTTTGCAGCAGGTCAGTTTGCTAATCCACAACCTAGCTAACATTAGTTATATTACTTGCTGTGTCGTTGTTCACTCTATCATGGTATGGGTCATGGTGCTGTCAAGTTACCTCACCTTTATAATGCAGAGACATTACCTGGGTTACAGTTGGAAATCCCATATTTCATAAAATTTACAAAAAAATTATCGGGATATGAATATTTTTTTCCTATCGCACAGCCCTACATCATCATATCCCAAAAGCTCAGTTTTCCTGATCTGCAGTTAGGTTGGAGGTATTAAAACAGGTGTGAATTCAGCCCATGGACCCAGCTTTCAGCTACGATTGTTCAGTGACCTGCGATCCGTCACCGGCAAAATCCCAGCGCAGCTTCTGGACTCGACCACTGCAGCTGCTGTCTGCCAGCCAACTTCACACGCTAACAGAAGCAACGTAGTAGCTTAGCACCAACCAGTTTAACAGAACAGACCGCGTCCTCCATCTGCACAGTCGGAACACAATCAATTAGGTAACTGGCTATCAATTTTCTTCTTCTTTAAGAGTGGTGGTAATTATTAAATAATGACTATAATTATTATATTATTTAATGTAACTACTGATGTCATTTAAACCCTAATTGCCAACACACAGTGTTAACACGAATGCTTTCTCCTAGATCACTGTCAAACCACTTTGGGTAACTAGACGCTCTAAATGTGAATGATTTAGTAACGCAGGTGTTTACATGCAGATAACTTCACCTCTGCAGGTGATGTTTATTTTCAAATATCTCTATTTCAACAGAACTCCTCAAAGGTATGAGATTCTGTAGCCAGCCAGGCTTTGAGAGACGCTGGCGGAGGCAGTGCTGTGATTGGCTCTGGGGGAGCTCCAGATGGCACGAGTTCAGAATCTTAACAGCTGCCGTCACTTTCTGTCGTATTGCTCTTGAAGTCAAACAAGTTTTCTTTTGTTTGATTCAAATATTCCTACAGGATTCAAGTGATCTGGTAATTAAAGAAAGTGTGACACCTCCTGAACTTCTGAAAACTTCTCTTACTGCCACCCAAATCAGTCGGGTGATGACCTGCATGACTAAAAGAAAAGGAGGAACAGAGCTTCCTCTTATCGCGTATAATTTCTGTACTGTGGTGTTCAACCTACTTCAGTTTCCTTTATCTGCAATCTGGATATGAAACACAAGAGGAAGAGGAAACATAATGTGAATCTGAATAAATGATGGCGGTTAGATTAAGACTGTAAGAATGTAATAATGCAAACGCAGATTATTGTGCCGCTTCAGCTCCAGGCTGCCGGAGCCAATCCAGTTCTGTCTGCCCTGCTGTATGAATACAGATAAGTGTTTAAAATGCATGAATAAAGTAATGGGATGTCATCCTATACTACCTGCTGCACTGGTTCTATGGACTGTAGGTTATTAACGTCGCCTCACGTTTTGATAGTGCCAACAACAGTTCCCTCTGCACCAGTGTAAACAAAATTAACTCCAGAGCTTCTACTGTATCTGGAGATTAAAGTAAATTGAATTATAAATTGATACTTGGGTTACATGGAGAGAGAGTGGCTAACAGGCCAGTTAAGTCAATATCAATGGTGACAGCTCCGAAAGCAAGTCGCTGTGGGGGAGAAAAGTCCTATTTAACATTTAAATAAAACATTCTAGTGCACTCGGAGAGGAGAAAGGGACTGAGCCAACCTCCCAACACGTCCCCTCCAAATAACACTGAGCACTGTTTCTTCTGCTTCAGCCATAGAAGTAATCATGTGCCTCTTTCTTCTTCTGTCCTTCACTGTTCTGCACTTTCCATCCTTGCAACACACGCTGACTGTAACATCCTTTTAAACAGTAGTTTAAGCACACTGGGTTCACCGTACAAACTGAAGACAACTCAGGATTTGTAAGTATAAATTTACCAAACCGACCATTTAAATCCTGCCGACCTCGTTTCAGTCACATTGGTATAAAATATATTTATACACTATACTGTAAGTGTGTGTGTGTGTGTATATATATATAATATAATCATCTTTTCTTTTTTTTTTAGCTTTTTATCATTGCTTTTAATGAAATATTTCCATTTAACTCTTAACCCTGATTGTAACACTAACTTATTATATTTTATGTTGCGTTTAAACTTTTTTATATTCCCTGTTGCTTTTATGTTTTATGTAAAGCACTTTGAATTACCTTGTTGTTAAAATATGCTATACAAATAAACTTGCCTTGCCTAAGATTCTCTTCCTTTTACTTGCGCTCTTTTCTCTTTATACATGTCGTTAATATCGTTACGAGAGCCTGAGGACAAAGAATTCATCCCTTCACACAGGCTGTTGCCTACTCCTTAAAAGTACATAATAAAAAAAGTCGGCCTAGCATGTTAATAAAAAGTAAAATTACTCACTTTTGATTTTCCTGTTTTAGCATAAGAACCAATGTTCCTAACAACATTATATTATTAATTATTAATAAGAGCTCCACAGCGAGGACGGAGAATGTTGCGCACCGGTGTACAGATTAAGATATTGTTTCAATAAGCATTACCGAGATAAGTGACAATAAATCGTCATTTTGATTTCAGGTGATACAGGTCTTCACCCTGAGCCAACGCTGACATCACAACAAAGCTGAAGTTAGCTCATTTTGGATGAAGTCATCTTACTGTAGCTAAAAAGCAACATTTCAAGTGGCAGCAACTAAAAACAAAGGGCTTACCTCAGTGTGCATTACTACCAGAGTCTCTAAACATGACATCAAGCAGGATCCTGTGATTGGAGTAAAGGAAATAGAGATCGCCAAACAAAAACTCTTCTTTTCACTGACAGACACCTGCTGAAGTAGGAAAAGGCTTGTGTTTACCCACCGACATGGCCAGGTAGGCTGTCACTTCAGTGCAGGCTGGAAAAGTCCACCTGTCAGGCCCTTGAAGCCGGCAGCTAATCATCACAATAATGTGAGCAAATGTGTCGGTTTGGCTACCATGTGCTCTACAGCTTAAAACTAATTTTCCTCGCTGACAGAAACAAACTGTGTGTGAGAAATTTGGTTAATGACTCGTTGGGATCCTTTCCATGATGTCGGCAGACACCTGGTGTGACAGTCTGAGCCTGTTGGTGGCAAAAAGAAGCACTTTTTGTAGACGTCATTTTGATGGCCGCAACTTTCCCAAAAGGAATACGTGACTCTAAATAGCTCTTAGGTGTGAGTGTGTGGATGTGACTGGTTGTTTGTCTATGTGTGGCGCAGCGCTGTACTGGCGACATGTCTATAGTGTACCCTGCCTTTCACCTGAAGCCAGCTGGGATCGGCTCCAGCCCCCCGCGACCCTGTACACAGGATAAGCGTTTGACGATGGATGGACTTTAAAGGATAAATTCCTGTGCTAAGTTCTAATTAACTTTTCTGAGAGGAGCAACGGAAAAGCATCCTGATCGGAAACATCACTTGCATGGGAGGTTCACGACATCTGTGATATCGCTGAGGTGAGGCACCTGCAGAGCCTGTCTGGCAAAAGATCCAGAAGTATCCGCTGTCGCACCACCAGACTTCAGAGCAGCTTCTTCACCTCAGGCTGTGAGGCTCCTAAATTCCACCCTCAGCCCTGCACCACGTACAACAGCTTTATTTCTATGACTCATACAGTCGATGGATGAATATAATATCATTTTTCTATATAACCTTTATTCTGTGAGCAGCATAAAGGGAACTCCAACTTAATCGCGTTATACAGCCCCGTGTTGTAAAACGATAAATACATCTACCCTGTACCTTGTAAAATGACACGAAGGTTCCAACAGGAACATCCTGTGCCAGAACGTTAAGCTCCTCCGCCCATATGAAGCCATACAGCACAGACTGCCTCACCTCTGCCTGAGCTAACAAGTCTACTTGTTTATTCATATAGCATGTGGCTGTATGTGTGTGTAAATACACACACATACAGCCCACGCTGAAGCCTTGACGGATCGTATAGTATCTGAAGGAGAAATGTCAGCTCGTGAACACAAACCATGTGAACGTTAAGCTGGATTTATGCCTCTGTGTCAGGTGTAAAGCAGCGTGTGTGTGTGTGTGTGTGTTGTGTGTGTGTGTTGAATAATACCCAGGTTCCACAGCGCGGTCTGTGCAGCAAGCTCTTTGGCATCATCCAGCAGCACACACAGCTTGTCCGGGATGTATGTGCTTCGTGTTGACGGCATCACCACCTGCACACACACATTATGATGAGCACTTTTGGTCCTCAGTTTGTTGTTTTAGATTTATTGCTGACACTCTGTATACAAATAAATATGTACGTATGTATTTAGCCCGTGTTTATTATTCTGTTATTTCTCTCTAATGGCTGCTGCCAGCCATATTTCCATTAAAAAGGCTTTACAGTATGTTTTAATTTATTTTTTATGCATGTATGATGCATGCATCTGTAGATAAAAGCTATACAGTATATGACGTCATAGATAGACAAGCCGATCGATCACAATAGACGTCGTTGTCCATGCGCAGCAGTTAAACGTGTAATTGTGCGTAGGGATTGGTGTAGGTACCTTGTACAGGAGCAGCAGCTTTCCGTCCTGCCCAGGTGTGGAGTACAGGTGGTACTCCGGCTGCGACCAGTAGTTTTTGCGGCAGTAAAAGTCGAGCAGACTGACAGCGGAGCCGATCTGACCCTGCTTCAGGGCCAGCAGGCTGGTGGGGGAGAGGGGGGTGCCAGGAAACAGGGGAAACACACACCTGTCCAGGTCCTCTGGTGATACAGAGAAACACACACTCGCAGGATTAGTATTAGCGCTCATTAGACATGTTGACTTCACGCCTGTGTGTTGGTCAGTTGAACAAGATACAACTGTGAGCTTAATCCATGACGAGAACAAACCGCAGGGCTGTAGCTCTAGTTCAGAACTTCCTTTCATATGATTCATGTTTTGCCTCAAGGTTTTTGGTATTAAAAAGGAATACGATAGTGATTTTCATTTCCACTGATGCTGAGGTGGAGGGTCCCTACAGTCCCTCAACTCACCTCGACTCTACTGCAGACTACTGATTGTTCAAAGAGAATCGTCACTATTCACTACATGATCATTGCGCTCACTAGACGAAGTGTCCTGAACAAACCCGCCATTTTTATATATGTCATATTATGCTCATTTTCAGGTTCAAAATCCTATTTAGGGGTTGTACCTGAACAGGTTTACACACATTTTATAGGAGAGGTGTGTGCTGCAGTTCAGTGTTTTTCCACCAGTGTTTTGAGGGCATGTCGGACTAGCTGCTTGGCGAGCGTTACGATGTGTGCTTTCTCGTGACATCACAAGAAAGCGGAAGAAAAGGCTGGACTACAAACAAGTTTTCAGGCAATTCAGAGCAGTGATTGCTGTGGGAGATGTAACTCCCTCTGGGGTGGACTTTGGGCATTTTCACGGGAAAAAGCATAATATGGCCTTTTTAAATAGTTTAGCCAGAGATTGCAAGATACGATACTCTCTGTACTTTACTATTATTATTAGGGCTGTACATTACAGTTGGGCGATGTCTAAAAAATTTCCATCGGACTATGTCTACACTGAAACATCGGGATGGACGTTGCAAGTCGCGGACCAGGTAAAGCAGCAGTGAACACAAAGGGTGCAGATGTTGGTTTTGGTTGTTTCATAGGTTGCGTCATTAACAAGCCCACAAGCGGCTCACTGCTGCCGTGAAAACGGATCACGGGTGGAAAAAACACGGAAAAGGCGAATTCTGCGTCTTTTAGGCGACTTTATAAAACACACTGCTGAAGGAGAAAGTGGAGTAGACGGGCAGGGCACGCCGGTCGGTATGTTTACCTAAGGTGTAGGCCTCTTGAGTGTCTGAGTGTGGGGAGAAGAGAATTCTGAGGAAGGTATAAGCATATTTAAAATTTATAATAATAATGTTCCTGGTGATTAAAACCTGCTTTCAAAAAAGTGTTACAATCACGATGCCTGTTCAACCATTGACCAACTGTCAGCCATCGCCGACGGCATCGTCTTTCGGCCCAACCCTACAATGCATATTACTCGATTAACAAACCAATTTATCCAAAATAAATACCAAAAACATGTCTAATCAAATTTTATTCGATCACCCTGATGAAGCACATTAGAATAATGACAATAGCAAGAGTATGAATCAAATTTCCACGTCACTGATGTGTGTGATAACAATAATAACAGTAATCAGGCTACTTTACTTAAAACGTTAAATGTTTCTGACATGGATTTATTATAGTAATATGCAGTACAATAATCAAATGTATCTCTGCATCAGTGTGGTGCAAGAAAACACTGAATCGACTCACAGACTGTGCGGACAGTCACAGATCGTCTGTACTGATAGATTCAGCTGTTCTCTCGCTCATGCGTGGCCGTTAAATAAACACAAAATATGAAACGGCCCAACGTTAGATGACACGGTGTAACGTTACGTTACCATGACAGCAGTGGGGCAGAAATTACTTTTAACATCAAGGCGATGAAGAGATACTTGTCCTCGTGCTTGTGTGGGGACAGAAAGTAAACAGGATTTGCGGTGCTGCTGTCAGTGCTCTGGGATACTTTTGCTTCTCGTGTTCGTGCTGCTTCACGTATTCGTGGACAGCAGTTGTGCTGCAGTGCAGCTGTTTCCAGTTCACAGAGCTCACGGAGCAGCACGTTGCTGAGTGTCTGTCTGAAATACTCCAAACTTTAGACTGTAAAAGCGAGCTCTTGTAGCTGGAGCTTGTCCGGGGGAATCCCTGTTAACACCAGATGTAGCGACGCTTCGACGCGTGTAATGAGAGTCAACGCATTTACGTAATTGAAAACAGAGGACAGGTCACCAAAAGCGAATCGCGTACAGTCAAGCTTGGTAAGCACCATAAGACTCTGCTCAACTTGGCATCTGATTGGCTGGTGAGGCTGCTTGTCCCGCTACTGGCCTCTTAACAATCATGGCTGCTACATACCACTAGAGAGGTAAGTGACTTTCTTCTACTAAATACTAAACTCTTCATCTCTTGTGACAAATCGATTTTACTGTAACTCATTAAAACTCTGTTATCAAATTCAAACTTCAGTTAGAAACGAGAGCTTGAGCAGCAGAACAGGAGCTGAGTCAGTCACATTTTCTATCCGCCTAACTTCATGTCTCCCTCTCAGTTCATCAGTCTCCACATCTCCTCCGGAATACCTTCAATTGCGTTCCATCAGTCCAAGTCTCTTCTTCATTTACAATATTTCAACAAAATTAAACTGTGACATTAAGAGTTTCTCCAAAAAAGATCACAACCGTTTTAAATTCAAGTCGTTGAGAAAAAGAGTTTAGCTGAAAAAAAACGGCAATAAATCATCACCTCTCAGAAATGCCGCACGGCCGTAATTCAGAATGAAATATCACCAGCATTAGCTGCTCTTAGCCTTTATGCTAATTATTTCATTCATTAAGACCAAGGGAGTACATTAATTAGCACATTCTTCTAAGTCATCTGAAAACACATAATATGCATTT
>NW_024042548.1:0-1560 GCF_014851395.1 Micropterus salmoides | reverse complement strand
AGCAAACACGTTTAACCTGAGGATCAGGAAAGCTCTGAAACATTTTAGAAACACTGGACAACACATAATCCTTTATATTTCTTGCTCAACATTAACAGGAACATGCTCTGCTGGAGGTTTTGATTTCATGCACTGAACTCAACACAAGCAAACATTCAGCTGTGCTTTGTGGCTTTTTAAATGAAACTGCTGCTCTCACCTGCGTCCAGCAGCTTCTTCACCACCTGAAAGTTGGAGTGCGACACGCTGTAGTGCAGCGCCGTGTTGCCGTTGCCGTCAGCCATGTTGACGATGTGGCGCAGCACGGCCGGCGAGATGGCCCCGAAGGCCACCAGGTAGTCCTCCACCATGCCCGCCACCGCCGCCTTCTGGCTGGACACGCGGAACCACTCGTGCTGCACCGTGTTCAGGCAGGCTCTCTGAGGAGGCAGGAGAGGGACTCGTTACTGACAGTATCTGTGTGTGTAGGCACTGTGCACAAACCAAAAAACTAACAAGTCCATGCTCATACATGCTGATTAAACTAAATATTCCACATTTAAAGCCACTGTGTGCAGTATTACATATACAGACTTGAGTGGTTTCAGACACTTTTTACGTTATTATGGCATTTTTCTAAGAGGGCAATATTCAGTGGTGGAAAGTAACAAAGTACATTTACTCAAGGTACATGCACTTTACTTGAGCATTTCTATTTTATGCTATTTAATCTCTCTCTGCTCCTTCACACAGGTCCACCACGTTTGGGTTTGGTCATGTCGGTCTACGTTTTTATGTTTTTTTGTGCACCAACTACACACGCACTCATCACTCATGCACCTCACACACATCACTGATTTCACATTCGTTCCCCCGTAAATGCAGACTTTTGCAAGGAACCAGGCTTTGAACATTTTTCACCACCGCAGGAATTACCACGATATGCTTCACGGACCAATTCCTATGATTTCATCACAGCCAATTTCACCATATCATGATCCAAATCCTCCTCAGTCCATACAGCTGAATAAGCCTCCTGAGCTCTCCCAGTGAGGATGCACTGAAGCATGAGCACTCTGCATTAGCAACATGTTTAAAAAGTGTAAAACTTTAAAAAATAAAAATAAAAAAAAGGTGTACTCATTAAACTTCTGCACCAAGTGCACACAAGCAGTACAATCCAGTGCAGAACCAACAGAAGCAGAATCACCCACACTAGACCTCCGCAGAGAACCAAGCCCGCTCAGATCAACTACAATTTGAAAAGCTGTAAATTAACTAAAAACTAAAGTAAATCATGGGGTGTGGAATTCAGTGGTGTGTGAAGTGCATTAGTGGTAGTGATGGGTGCTTGTGTTGTCAGGTACACAACAAACATTCAGACAAACTAGACCGACATAACCAAACCCCACACACAGGGCATTGTTCCTGCTGAGTGACGACGCGGTGATGATTTTGGGACAAGCTGGCTGGTAGCTGGTTTATATTCCACAGAATCTCTGCGCTGTATATTGTGAAACGTTATTCCCCAGCGTCATGTAGCATTAAATACAGTAGATTGTTGTTGTTAAGCCTAACCGA
>NW_024042547.1:0-27380 GCF_014851395.1 Micropterus salmoides | reverse complement strand
AGGAGGGTCAAGACTCCCTGGATTCCACACACAGGCTTTTGACATGAAAAGTTTGATAAATATGACCTCTTGGCATGCCTGTCATCTCAGGAAGCCACCTGTACACACATACATACACACACACAGCCACTACATCACACTGCTCAGACAAACCCAGGTCACATGCTCCCAGATGTGGCCTCAACCTGTGATCAGCACTTCCCCTCCTGAACCCTTCACACCTCCACGCCACTGAAGGGCTCTCAGATGTGCGAAGGAGCAGATGTGAGATGTGGAGGACATCATCTGTCGGGAGAGATTTTAATGGAGGAACACACCTGCACATATGGACAGAGTGGCTGATTCACCAGGCGAGCAAGTGGGGGAGTAACAGCGTTGACACAGTTCTGCACCGGCCCTACTGCCTCTCGGGTCATTTCGTAACCACTCATTCAGATCTATCCATGAGTAAGACATTACTGCACTAAATTGAAAACACACTAGTTCTTAAATTGAGATTAGCTGTTAGTTATTAAATATTTATTACCAGTGGCTTCCTGTTACAAAGGTACATTGACATTGACTAACGTTAGCGTGCTAATATGTTATCTGTTTACACTGAAGAGAAAAGGTGGTACTTGTAATGTGGTGAACTCGGATAATTTCAAATTAACGTTAGACTAATTGACCAAGTCACAACAAGGTAAACATAATCAAATATTTCCCACTCATTCTAAACTGCATGAATATTACTACTTTGTATATGGTTTGATTGGGGATGCCTTACTTGCAAGACATTTCTTAGATTTTAATGGCGCAACCTGATTTAAATTACTAGTTTAAAACTAGCTAGTAGCTACTAACAACTTAGGAAGGACTTTACGCACAATCTTAGTAATGAATTCACAAATTGCTGGTGCAACCCAATCCGGTCCCCCAGTTAACACAATTTCACAAGTCTATATTTCTGATTAGGTGACTGTGGCAGCTGAAGAAATACCCTCTCTTTCCTGCCCAACCCATTTTAAGTCCAATCCCCAGACCCAGCTAAGAGTAATTAACAGCTCATTCTTCCCTGAGTGAACCATACAGCAGTAATTATGACCATATGCTAGTCCAAAGACTTTTAATTGCCTAATTAAAATCGTATTAAACTATTGAACAGAGATAGGGGACATTTTGAACTTAAGGTGCAGGGGAGTTCAATTCATCAAGCTTGCTTCTCCTCTGGGTCTTGTGACACACGGTCAGGGGTTGAGAATTTTATCAATAGCGCTGACTTCTTAAAACGTCCCAAATTTGAAGCTATCGGGAACTAAGAATTCATTGACAGATTACGGTAATATATGGCTGTGAAAGTGGATGGGCATATTTCATCACCTCTGTCTTTGAAACCTATACAAGGGCCTAAATCAACCCGGTTTCAGAAGTGAAAATATTTGAAATGATATTCCATTTCATTCCATTTCCCCTTTGCGCAAATTTCCATAACAGATGTGGGGCCAGCAGAAGCAGCTTGCTGATGAAATGTAAAGTAGCGGAGAAGGGTCTGTTGCCGGGTCTGCTATCACTATCAAGGCCAAAGTGGGTGAAAGAAGAGCAGCGGGGGCTCCGCGACAGACAGGAAAGTGCATTATTACTCAGTGGAGGAAAGGATGAAAGACAAGCAAATGAAAGGGCAAAGACACCTTTTCCTTTCTGAAGGTGATAATAAACATTTCTGGTCACCTCATCAAACTCAAATGTATTTATTAGTACTTGGTTGGAGATGGAAATCACCTGACAATAACTAATTTCATCAGACAAATACAAAATTCAATGAGATATTTACTGTGTGAGAGTCACTTGCCTCTCTTGGCTTGGTGCCCTTTTTTTCCCCGTCAAAACACATCAGACAGGGCATAAACTTGGATTAAAACTGTTCATGTATTGTCATTAATAAACCCTCAAACATGGTAAAGACTGAGGGATTGAAAAGAATCGTCAGAAAATGTTGCTTTTTTCTCTCTCTGCACTCTTTTCAGTTTTCAACAATCCAGTCAGTGTAAGATGATCCACTTTTAGGAAGAAGCCTGCCCTGTAGATCTTGCTGAAATGGCCCATTTCTTTTCTAAAGTGTTTTACTGTTGTCAGACCCTTTGCTGAGGAAAAGAACACCTATATCTTTGAGAGAATCCACAGTTGAATCACTTGATACACTTTCCTGATACTAAAACTAAGCACATTTTACAAACCACTAAAAATCTTCTTCATCTATATCCATACCATTCTGAACGCTCCGTCTATTGACCCATTGCATCATTCATGTGCGTATGCAATGTATGATACGCTGTCCACATAATCTACAAATTCAGGGGTCAAAAGTTGAAAGGATTTTTATTTTGACATTTAACAGTTGCATCTGCAACTGATCTGCATCCCCCATAGGAAGACTTTCTTCTTTACTTGGATACATAATATATCCTGACACTTACTGGAGTGGCAAAGCAAGATCCATACTACAGGACATTGCTGCTGCTTAAGCCACAATTGCTTATACTATTGTTTACACTATAGTAAATGTTTGTACTGTAATAAATATTGCTTATAAAAAGGGCAGACACAAGTGCTCTGTAAATAATGCCAGTGCTTGAATCTTTAAATACTTCTGTATTTAAAGTGTAATAAAACAATAGTTCACTGATAACTAAGTTGAAGTTCTTCATCTTCTAGTGGCAGTTGTTCCTCAAAGACTCATTAAGCAGCATAGTGTAGGCACTAGTACATGTTTATTTAGCTAATCCCCTTCCAAGTGCATATGAAGGAAATTCTGAGTGTTGCACCACGTGTTGATAAATTTGACATCGGCATATTGATGCAGGTTAAATCTCTCTCACTCTCCGCTGCTGCTGGAAAATTCAAATCACCTCCATGAGCGCTCAACACTGTAACGCTCATGAGCCACCAGCTTTCCTATGTTAAAGTCACTACATTTATGATGGGCAGTGATGAGATTTACATATGAATCTTGCAATAAAATTAAAGTATGTAACCATTTTTCCAGTTCTCTTTTCCATTCCACACATGAACGCTTTAAGAAAGGGTAAAAGGTTGCCCGATTTCACACTTTCCTTTCAGGAGAAAGAACAATTAAGATCTATACAAGGCACCATTTTGTTTGGATAGTCGAGTGTTTTTACTCAATTATCAGGAGCCAGAAAGTCTATTTTTAAGAAAGATTGTTTTACTCTGGTAATAAACACTGAACTTAGCCTGACCCCTGCCCTGGCTCTAACCACTCTACACCTAGCTTCAAGTCTAGGATTACTTCTATCTTACACATTGTTTACATGTTGTAGCTATACTGACTGGTTGTCCTGCTGTGAGTTGAAACTCAGCAAGGGTTTTAGTGTCATAAAACAGTAGTCACTTTATAGTAAGTTGTGGAACAGTTGGGACCAGCCAAAGAACTATGACCGTACGCAGTCCAATAAAAGTAACAAATTCACCAGGGACTTTTTCATGAGAGAAATAAAAATAGAGAATATTGTATAATATTATGTATGAAACTACATTCTAATATTTTTCAGTGCACTGTTTAAGACATCGAGGGCCTCAAGATTCAAACACTTTATTGTCATTCCAGCCATACAGAATGAGATAGCGTTTCTCAAACAACAAAACAACAATAAATAGATAAAATGAAAAAATTAATAAAAAATGAGGGGTCCTGACATTTGCCAGACACAGGTGAGGAGCTGTTCCAGCCCTTGCAGCTGCAAGTACGTCTGGCTTATTGAAACACTCACTCCCATTCGAAATGTCTTCACTTGTTTGCCATATAATTCTGTCTGCATTTACTGGAGTGAAATACTGACCATGATAGAGCGAGTGCTGATAACACTGCATCGACCGGAGGTGCTTTATCTGGCTTGCTCTTGTTTACCTTCACTAACTTGATTTGTTAGAATAGATAAGTGTACAATACACGACTACAGTATACCAAGGTTGTTGTTTAAATACAAATATAATAACTTAATGTGTAATTATCCTCAGTATCCCCACTCAAATTATTATATAATTAGAATGTGCTTAATTGAATAATAACTTGCATTGTAGCAAGGTATTTAGCAAACATCTAAAGCTTTTAATTGATCAGAAGGTGCATTCTACAAATTATTCACCAGATAAAACCAGTTATATGTAAAACACTTTTCCTTTGCAGCTTAAAAATTAATGAATATAAAACAAAAGTTCATCATTGAGTGTAGAATATTTGATCACAAATACTATGCAACTCTCAGAAAAAAAAGGAATAATGTGCAATCATATTTGCTGCTCATGTAAATTCATGGACCATTCAATCACCAACAATGCATCAAAATATTTCTCCTCATTGAAATTGATTAGGCTGGTGTGGCATCCATGAAAGGCTGTAAACAAAGCGACGTGGCTGTTCTCCCTTGATGTCCCCAGCAAGAAGCTGCACGCATTCTGGTAGCTTAGAGGCTTAGACAGAAGCTCGGCCATTGGGCAAAGAGCTGCACACATCCATCACTGTGTAAGACTGATAAAAGGCTCAGAATGTCCTCTTCTCCACATACCCATCAACGAGACAAACCACAGACCCGCCTTAAACACAAACGTTTTCCGACTCTGCAAAGCACATCGTAACCCTCAAGATCGAACCAGTAGTTGACTCGCTGCTGGTGGTTTCACAAGTCTAACATTGAACTCCTTCAGTGCTTAAAGGTGCACTGTCGAGACTTCTTGTAAACAAAATGTTGCAGCGTCACTCACCACGAAGCATTGTGTGTATCCTGAGATCCAACATCATGAAATACTTGCAAATCCAGTTTTTCTCAAACATTTGAAACATGCATTGATTACATGCCTTTGCTGGTGCATTGCAGCATATTTGGCGCATTATCTTCACCTATAGATCATTGGAATAGTATACATATAGACACCGTTGGCAGGAATGTGTATCGCATCAATCGCATGCCCGTGTGCACAAATGTGTGTCGTCAACTAACTATCAAATAACTAATTTGACAATCTGACAAACTAACAACAACAAACTAATTAATTCAGCACTAATAATGATCTTGTAAATGCCCATTAAGCTGGGGAGCAGAAAACTATGGCGAGTAGTTGCTATGCTTTACTGCCTCATGAAACCACTTCAACATTGTAAACCGCTATTTACACAAGGTGTTAAATACAAATGAAACATAATAAAACACAATAGTGCATATTCAGAAAACCTTTTGGCTTTTGGGTAGTTTGATTTTGATAGTTGAGAAAAATGTTGATGTTTCCGGAGCAGCTGTGATTTGTTTCACGTTTTTAAAAATCACAAGACAGGATCAATGGTAGCCCAAGGAGTGGCATGTTCATCCAAGCAGGTGTAATCGGGTTCATGTTCACTCTTCAATCACCTATTGTCCGACCTATTTCCTTTAAATTGACACCTGTGAGAACTGTTTAAAAGCTAATCCAGTTGTGTAGAAAGAAATGTTGAATTACAATGCCCAAAGCTCAAGCATTTGCCCTGCAAGACTTGCCAGAGTACAGCGAGCAAAGTGAAATCTGTACTCTGCTACTTTAAAAAATATATCAACACATGTTGGGATGTGTCTTTAACTTGGTTTGATTATTTGCTTAGTGCAGAAATTTCATTAAAGTATTCAGAATTTCTAACATGTGATTAAAGGTAGGCTTCACTTCCTTTACACCTCCTTTGAGGGAAGCACTAGTTCTCTTTGTACACATTGGGGACATTGCGATAACAATTTAAAGCTTGGATGTCTTATACTTTCTAAATCTAGCTCAAGAGACAAATGCCGAACAACTGACCTGAAGACAACAAATATAATACAGTTTCTCTGGCTACAATCCTCAACAAGTCTTAAAAGTTGAAATCAAGCACATGTCAAATACTATTTGACCTCTTTATTTGGCAGACGGGCCACATTAAAATGTCTTTGTGGGGGTAGACTGCCCTTTTTGTGGGGTCTGAGAGTGGGGCAGCTGTCCCCCACATGCAGTGACCTCACTTTGTAAAGATCAAGCTTCACATTCCTCACTCCAAGTCCTCAGAAGTCACTTAGGCCTTGGTATCTCAGTTATCCAAGCCATCTTGTGAATCCTTTAACACACTGATATTTGGGGTAAATTCCAATCATTGACATCCAACCTCCTAGACGACTAGATCTGACCTATATGGGCAGCGTACACGAGGGAGATGAACTCTTGTCACTCAAGAGTATCATCCAATAGACCACGCTAATGCAGTCACTCAAGGGCAAATTTGTCGAGCTAGCATTCCTCAGTTTAGATCCAATTTAACATGTTTATATTTCACATTTTTGCCCGTGTCCTTTTCAAATTTCCCTTTTAAATCACACTGTACATGACTTAGCATACAACAAAATTATGGGGCCCACATTGATCCCAAGGCTGGATGATTTAATGGCTGACTGACTGTGCTATTTAACCAGACACGCATAATAAGGGGATTAGCAACCTATCAGATGACAGAGTTCAGTGTGCTTGGCTGCAGGTATACAGGCAGATCCAATAACACATGATTTATTAATCCCTGTGCAGAAGGTGTTTATTAGTTCATTTTAGGGAGAGAATAACAATTAAAACCAATAATCTAAAGGAAATACACCACATGTTCATCAAATTTTAGTGTCAAATTGCTCGCACAAGTTAGTTAAGATATAATCGTGTTTTATGACTTCAAAGAGAAACCTTGAAGTTCATTGTAGTTCCTTGTTTGCTGACAAAAGCCCACACTAGTGTGCATTTGAGATGCAATAGGAGTCCTGACACGTCCGTGCAGCGCCCAGGCCCCACAGCTGGATGTGTGTAGGTGGGAGCTGATGTCATGGAGAGATGGAGGTGAAATGATCCGTTACTAGAAAGCTGAGCCTCTGCACTGTGATATCAGAGCTTGGGGCATGTCCTCAGACATCTTCACCTACGTTCACAACATAGGGGTAATGATGAGTCAATCACGTTGCAACCACACACACAGACAGTAAGTAAATTGTGAAATTTTACAGTTAATAAACCATTGTTTTGTCGACGTCATTTACAAAATCTATTATCCAAAACGATCAGACATATTCCTTGTAAATGAGAAAAGGCCCCATTTGGGTTTCCTGACATCAGTATAAAAAAGTGAATGTGGAAAAAAATGGTCATGTTAGCAAACATCTCATTTCTTAAGTATCCCTCCATTCCTGCATACCCAGAAGGCTGCGCTGTAGCTCTCGCTGCGCTCTGACGTTAGCAAGTGAGTGGGGCAAGCAAGTGATTCATCACATTATTTATAAACTATAAGATGTGAGGTCAGGGATTTGACACACAAGCAGGGACAGAATAAATACGCTTGTTTTGCTTGTGGACAAATACAGAGAGAGGCCTGTATTGAAAGCAAAGTTTAATACGTTGCTATTTCACAAAGTAAAATGCAGTATTGATAAATTAAGAAACTGAGAGACGGTAAGTTTACAGAGTGTTAGATCTAACAAGGAAATTTCAGAGTATAACTGGCAAGGGAATGTCCCTCTACAGAGTTACTATAAAATTACCATCCAACTGTTTTATTTGTATAGTCTGAAAAAGGTTATTTCATATTCAGCGCATATTCACTGTAAAAAGAAACACAGATAAGATCACATATATTCTGTGTTATTAGAAAGCATGTATCCCCTTCTCTGTCACCTAACCCAGTAAGACCCACTGACCACAGCAGAAGACATATTGGGGAGGTCGGGGTGGTGGGCAACAGTGTCAGTTGCTGTGAGCTTAAACTGCACCTGCATGCATCAGCTTCATCCCCTCCAGATGTCTGGAGGCCTCACTAGACCCAGAGCCAGCACATCTATAACTGTCTCCTCCACTGCCCAGACTCTTGTGGAGAACTGCCAGAAAGAAAGCAGAGATGCAGGGGGATCTGAGCCCTGCAGCCACTCCTGCTGCACAAAAAAGTGCTGAAAGAGGCCATAAGATGTCTTGTGTGCTGTGTCTTAATATATCACATCTTCAATCCGATCTGATGAATTATTCAGACAGTGCTATCTACTGGGCCTTTCACCTAAAACATCTGCCCTGCCAGCCTGTCTGCCAGGTCCGGTGTACGCTCTGTTCTGCCACAGGAAGCTTTTAGTCTGCCGCTGTCCCTTGGTCTCTGTTACATTTAACCCCCTTCCTCTATCTCTATTTCCATCTCTTGGACTGAAGGCATAAAGCATTGAGGGAAAGAGATTATGTTACTGTGTCAAGGTCCGTCTGTACAACAAAAAGAAAACAGTATATTCTTGCTACTACTGTGCAAATATCAGGGTTGTCAAGTCTGGTGTGTGCTCGAAACAAAGTAGTTCAGACGATCATAACTAAAGGCAAAAGTGTTTTTAGCTGTCCAAACTCGAAGACCAAAAGGAAAGCCTGCCATCTTAGAGAGACATGACAAATGGGGATAAAAACACACACTTTCTAACAGTTGCTCCACAAAAGGTCTTCACGATGTCTTACTCATGAAAAGTGATGGAAACAGTTGTGTGAGGAATAAATAAGAGCTTAAGATAGAAGTTGAAGCCCTGCTTGTTTTCTCACCTCAGCAAAACTGGCAAGTTGCTGCATGACCTGAGTTTGATTGTCAGTTTGTTGGTTTCAGAAAGTAACAAAAACTTTTCCAACATCAGACAGGAGTTGTGTGGGCACTTCAGGTAAAATATATTGACCCCTTAAGTGTCACATGGACACCAAACACTCGTCTAACTCAGATTTTACCATTCAAAAAAGTCAGATCTGGCAAAAACTTTGACATCACAACTCTGTGCCACATAAACAGGGGGCAGAAAGCAAAGCATGTTGCATTACATACTTCAAGACCATTAAAGTGAGAAGTGTTCTTGGAGGATAAAAGGTGCACACTCACCTCTCCCTGCACTGTTTATGGATCTTAGCAGAGCATGAAATTACTAAATACCTGCATCACTCCTCCTCCCTGTCATCACCCTTTGCACATTTCTCATTCATAAATTGCAGCAAGGATGTCTGGCTGAAAAACATGTGCCCAAGGTTACAGAAGAACAACTTTAGCGGTGTGAAAAGTGTTTTTTTCTTACTGTAACCTACTAAAGAATGGTACTGTACATTAATATTAAAAGAAAGTATAGCTTTTTTACAGTGAGGCAATTAGAGGTCTGTGATCAGAGAGTTAAGGCGGAAATGTCTGAAAGGGTCAGTAGGACCATTAGCAGAGTAAAGGGCACAACCTATATGCTCAAAGATATCCTAGCGATGGGGGAGGGACAGGCTGCTACACATGGCTCAGTCCGAGGCTTTACCATTAATCAGACCTTCTCTAGTGCTCACGTCGGGAAGCAAAGGACAAATATGACCGCTAACAACAACCGGATGCATGTTTGCTGTATATGACATCCGTTTGGTCCAGCACCCAGAGTGTAGAGGTACACAGATTAAAATAGAACTTTATTACATGTAACATGCAAGGGGAACAGGTGCGAGGTAAAGGGTGATGGAAACACACCCTGAAAAGACAATTTTGCGATTCCCACACGGGCACATAGGAAACGCTGACATGTGTAAACAAACTCCACACGGTTTAGCCAAATCTGTTTCACAGGCTTGTGTACCGTTAACATAAGATACTGCGAGACAATGGCGAAGCCACGTATGTGACGTGTTTTGGTGAATGTTAAAAGGCAGATCTGTGGGTCTCCAAGACACTGGAGCAAACAGCGAACTGGCCGCGTTCCATGTTCACAGACATTTCCCACATCGTGGCACAGTGCTGGAATGGGAATAAACAGAGGAGCCCGCTGTGCTCCCAGAATGTGTGTTTGCAGAGTTCCCATCAGTAAGTACACAGTAATAGGACTCCCTTAAGGGCTGTATTTAACCTTTAGGTTACAAGTGGCTGACCACTCCAGAGCTCATTCTCCTCTGCCTTAGCTATTAACCCTTTCTCACTCATTTTACTCGGCACAAACAGAAACAAAGTCAGATAAAATCACAAGATCTGAAGACCATGTGGCATGATTAAAATGTCCAGAACAACTACTAAATGGACTTTGTGGTGAGATTATCTTGTCTTCCCAAGGTCAAAATTGAATGTCCACTTTTATGCCAACATGGAAGAGAGAAAGAGATTTCATGACAACTGGACAAACTGCTGATGAGGATCATGTGATAAGATCAAAACCTCCATGACAGGACCTTGTGGTCAGTGTCATTCTGACCATTACCAAACTTAAACTGACACAAGTCATTCCAACTAACAAACAGGATGTGAAACATTATCAATGAAGCTTGGTAAATAGAGCAGAAGCAGCTTTAAGCTAGCAGGTTGTCCTTTTTTAAGGCACATTTTTAAAAAGAACTTTCTTTTCTGCGTTCTACTAATGAACTAATTAATTAACTGAATAAGCAACTGAATGTGGCATGCAGATTTCTACAGAACTGGAATGTTTTGAAGATAAAATCCTACTTTATCTTTATATATTTTCTGTTCTGCAAAGTAATTAGGGGAGGCAACACTACACTATGTTCTAGACTTGCTGTTTTTATTTGGCCCATGTTGCATTACTGCATTCTAGCATACTTCTCATCTTAGAAGGCAGCACACAATGTTTTGGCTGAAGTTTAAAAACATACCTTGAGTTTCTTGAAAGAACTAACCGTAAGAACCAATCTGTGTTCCAACTCAGAGCTATGCACTTACATAAATTGTAGCTTGCAACTGAACACGTTCTTTGTTTAAACTTATTGGCGTGAAATCTAAACTAACATTTTTTGACACCAAAACACATGGAGGGGAAAACAACACATAAAAGAAAATCAAAAAAGGAAAACGTCTTTCTCTCTCTCTTACACACACACACACACACACACACACACACACACACACACACACACACACACACACACTAACAGGGAGAGAGTCAACCTGACTATATAAACAGATGAAGGAGATGGATCAGAGTAGCCCAATGGTGAGAAAATGCCCTTGGGATATGCTAACAAAACGGAAACATGTGCATATGGGGCCAGCATGGGGGATTAAGCTGTGATAAAAAAGTGTGATGCAGTATGATTTATTTCCTCTTTTCTTCTCTGAACAGATTTATTCATCTGCAACAAGTTGCTCACTGCTTTGAGTAGCATCACAACACAGAAGCATAATTGTATCCCTGTGCTTATATTCCTTTCAGCAGACTTGATGTAGAACAGCACTGCATCAAAAACATTTTCCCTCTGCAAAGGAATGTCTGAGCATTCCAGTTAAACTCTGCTACACTGATATTCAGGCTTTCTCTGCGAGTAACTATCACCAAGAAGTCGGGATTTCAGGTATTTATATTACAGGCACCGTGCTTTACCAACCAGCCAAAGCTTTTCTGACAGCATCATACAGGCAGTTCATTGTCAAGGACGCCAGTATCCAGAATGCAACTGCCAGCTGTTTTCTTTGTGGATCAACCCAAAAGAAAACAGCAGGCCAAGGTCAGCACAGACAGGCTTTTCTCCTACAGCAGACAGATGAATCTCCATATACGAGTCCATAAAACAAAAACTCTCTCTCTGTCACAAATGAGATGCACAGTGGAGTAAGGCTGCACAATACTGGAAAAAACTGACATTGCAATGTTTTTCTTTTCTGCGATATATATTGCGATATGTTTATAGGGAAAATGCATTGAAAATAAAAAAGAAATAAGCTGAAAAATGTCTTTGTATTCTGAAGACTGAGAGCTTACAATCCTGTATGTATCCTGTACAATGCAGTAAACATATTTTAAACAACTAATTTGACTAACTTGACATTTCATTGTTTTACGATGTGACTATTGGGCAAGGGCACATTGCAATGACGATGCTGAAACGATATATTGTGCAGCCCTGCAGTGGAGGATTTTCCACCCTTTTGTGGAATGATCAGCTATTCTCAAAAAGTCACGAAAGCTCCTATTTCTTACAGTTCTGTTGGGTATTTGTTCTTCATTTGAGGATCTGTGTCCGTAGGTTAATTTCCATCCACCCGTTTTTATGCGCACTTTCAATTTGTGCATAAAAAACCTGGGTGGAAATGTTGATTTTCCCCCCAAAAATAATCAAAATATTACAAAAAAAGCCTTACATTTGGCAGAGGTGGAAAAGTGATGTCGTGTTTTCTACATTGTTTTCACCGTTTGAGGTTTGACTGTCACTCTTTTACTTACGTCACCTTGTTGCGTCCTCTTCTTCTGTAATGGTTTAATGGCGCCAGACTGGAAACATTGTGCCACCAGCTGTTTATCTTGACAAACCAACTCCTAAAATTTGCATTACATCGGATAGAAATGTGCATTAATTTGTGTTTTCTTTTGCAGATTTGCTCACTTGGATGGAAACTTAGCTTGTGTAAAAGCTTAGATTGGATGGTTATCTCTCATGTTCAGTTGCCTTGTTAGTACATGCTGCACAAACTCCGAAGGTATATCAAGTTTTGCTGAGGCCATATACTGTAAGATGACAGTGATGCTGATTTTCCTCTTGGGAAGGAACAAAGGTTACGATATGGTAACCCTAGTTCTATAAGCACAGGCAGAGCCCTCTACTGGACTCTATGGGTACTACCTCCTCCAATCACACGCACGCACTTGCCCACTGAAATTTTATCGTGCACGTAGCCGACCAATAGGATGTCGCTACTGCTATGTGCGTAACATATAAATAGCAGTGTCCCTACTGCCTCAGCATCCGACCGGCTCTCGGCAGATGGCGTCAGAGCTCATCGTTAGAGGGCTCCGCCTGTGCTTATAGAACTAGGGTTACCATATCGTAACCTTCGTTATATCTCACACAGGCTCCGCCTCTTCGACACACACCCCGCTGCAAAACTTCCACACTTCCGCGTGGAATGTGCATGCACCGCTAAAGGTGGGTCTGTTCCCGCCCGTGTACAGGCTTGGGAGATTCACTCACAAAGCCAGCTGGCCAGGCTCTTCTTGAACAGGGTTTTACTGACTGCACTATCACTGAAACAGAAGAACAGCTGACCAGTGCATCAAATGGGGGCTGTGTGCTCTACATAGGACATTAGCCTAGCACACATGAACACAACAGATGCACCCTCACCTCCCTGCACCCTAAGTGGGATAAGGGGGTAGAAAGCATCCAGATTTATTGTCCTGGACCTGAACATGCTACTTATGTTCTTAAGAACAAAGGTGGTATGTTGTCTCAATCTGGCTGCACTGTGGACACCAAAAACCAGCATGCAGCTGGGGTGAACCAACAGGCACACTGCTCACTCACCTTCTTAGCAGAGGTGAGAGCAAGACGCAGGGCTGTTCAAGAGATAGCATTTTCAATGAGGACTCCTCCAGGGGCTCATAAGGTGCAGATATTAGAGCCACCAACACAAGCAGCAAGTCCTACTGAGGCGCCGAGAGACACGACACCGGTCGGGAGAACGCAAGCAATAGCCCTTCTGGCAATGGCGCATGTGTAACGCGTCCATCCCCAAAGGTGGGCTATCCTGTGGCTGAATTGAGAACCACAGCGGGCAGTGGGTTTTGGTAAACAGATCCACCTTCGCTCTCCCAAAGCGAGCTCAGATCTGCTGAGCCACATTGTTGTGCAGTCTCACCAGCTCGGTTGGGGGCCAGCCCTCGACATGAGGTAAGCCACCGCCGTTCTCCAAGCTTGGGATGTGAAGGGCTTTCAGAGACAGCAGGTGTTCTGACGCCCACGTCTATAGGTTCCCCGCCAGCGCCAACAGAGCCCTGGATTGAACTTCGCCCTGTCTGTTGATGTACGCGCTGGAGGAAACGCACCACAACAATAGAAACACAACCTGGAGTGGATTGTGGATGTGTGGTGTGTGGCCTCCTCGGGGAGCCACAACACTCACTGCACTCCCCTGGCAGGTCCCTCCCCATCCAGTGAGAGACTCATCTATGAAGACTGACACGGATGAAGACACCCTGCAGAGCAGCACCTGCGCTGCCAGACAGAGAGAGAGTTGAAGGGGGGGGCACCATGCATCATCTTTGCCTCCTGAGGTCCAGATGCAGGCTAGCAAACCGTCGCATGTGCAGCAAGCCCACAGGGACCACGTGATGGACTACTGCCCTGAGGCCCAACAGCAGCATCACTGACAGCGCTGCCGCAGCTGTCCCCTGCTGCAGCCTGTGGACCACCAAGCGACGCGCACAGATACGCTCTTGGAGTTGAGCACCATCCCCAGATAGCGGTGAACCAGTTGCAGCTGCACTGGCTACAGCATTTTCTTGATCATCAGCATGTGGAAACGGCCTCTTGTCCATTATGGTTCAGGTTCAGGTGGTGGTTGCTCCCTGGTGTCTTTGAACGCACCACGACTTGCTGCTCTGTGGTGTCCTTGAATACTCCACGGTCTGTTGATCCGTGGTGTCCTTGAACGCACCACAGCTCGCTGCTCCAATGACGGCTCAACGTGCAACAGTGTCACCGTGAGCGCGTCATCAGTGGAGCAGTCAATATTAACACAGCTGCCGAGTGAAGCCGAGTCAGGACAGGGAATCCTCCTCTCCATGAGCCGCTGTTTACTGTGATAAAGTGCCACGGGCCGCACCGCTGGAAGAGGCGTGTTATCTGGTTGCGTCTCTCCGGCTATATCTGACCTAGATTGGCGTTAGCATGCCGTCGCAGCTAGTCAGCCAGGCGATGTAGGCGACACGTTGCACGGGCCGGACAGCCGGCTAGCAAGAAGGAAGCCCAGGTCCTACTACCGTCTCGCTCGGATGCCACCAGGAGAGCAACGTGGGACATGGGCTTCTGTCCCGGTGGTTTGAATAGCACAGCAAAGGCCCTCACACTGTCTCTCTCGAGCTTAGCAAGGAGAGCAGTGTGGGCTGTAGGTCGAATCATTAGCTTAGCATCGGTGAACGTGCAGTTTTGTGGAGACTGAAGCGCGTTACGCACCAAGCCGAAGATGGAGGGTGTTCGGTGGGGAGGAGAATGCTCTTTAGGAATGTACTGTATTTAATCAGTTGAACATTCACAGCATTTTCAGTGTGTACACAGCAGCACATGAACCACAAATGCATGCTGGACACATAACGGAGGGAGGAGGTCTGGTGGTGTGCACCAGCCTCTGTCCCTCCGTCACCATCTTTTTTTTTTCCGTTTTTAAAAAAAAATTAATAATAAGGCTTAGACTTTTTCCAAGGGCTGCAATCGAAAAGTCCGTGGTGTCCTTGAACGCACCATGGGCCATTTTCGAAAGGTTGAACCGGGCCTTGAACGCACCACAGCCGGTGTGACTGTGGTTGACACGTCACCTGGTGTTGACGTCAGCCTCAAGCTCACAGCTTCCATGTGAAGCAGCGGCAGGGTAGACAGCCTCGCCTGCTGCAACAGGCGCTACGAGCCGCTCGTGGAGGAAACGAAACCAACTGAAGCAGCGAGCGATCTCTTTCGTCCCGCTATACCGAGAGAGACCTGACTTTGGCTGTCTCTCTCCGGCTATAGCGGACTAGCCTAGCTGCGCTGTGACCGCTAGGTGAAAGAGATGTCAGCAGGGCGGTGTGTCTGTTTATGTAACACACTTTCACCGCCGGTGAGCTAGCAACGCGCTCGTGCGAGTCCCCGTGTGCGCGCTGGGAATGCAGAGTTACAGTACACTGCTGCATTGCCACGGTAAGAACAGCTCTTTTCTCCGCTGTCACGTCGTGGAAACGGACTGACATCGCTGCGCGGACTCGGCGGTCAGGCTAGCAAAGTGGAAGCCCGGGCCTCACCCACCCTCTCACTTGGTTCTGACCAGGAGAGTGGCGTGAGCCGCGGGGCGAACCGTTAGCTTAGCGTCGGTGAGCGCAGTGGCGCGTTCAACACGGCTAGCTCAATGACATGGGGTTGGTGGTGGGGAATTAGCACTTTTAATAATGTAATGTGTTTCTAATAAACAGTTTAACATTCACAGGCATCACCACAGTTTACACCCAAGCAGCACATGTTAGAACTGTGGCTTCGTGAACACAAGGCCGCAGGGCGAACCCTTAGCCTCACCCCAGGAGTTAACGTTAGCTCTTTGATGAGAGAAGTTAACTTAGCTCTTTGAGGAATGTAATTAACATGTTTTACTCAAAAAACGGTTTCCACATTCTCAAAAGCCTTACCATAGTTTTACACAAGTAGCACATGTAAAACAATGGCGTCTTGAACACCAGACGGGGGATTGTGGAAGCGTCAGCAGGCCTCTCTCCCTCCATAACGGTCACTTCGCCAGTTGCTCCCTTCCCCAGCCGCAGGTTGGCTGGCGGGGGGGGCCTGGACTCGTCCAGGCAGTCCGGGCCGGACATGGGTCACCTCGCCCCGGCTGCAAAGATAATTTTCTAGAAGTGCCGACACCATCCATGGAGGTGGTGAATTCAGTGAGCAGTTCGCCGTTTGCTGAAGAAAAAAGGATGCTGCGGCAGTAGGGACACTGCTATTTATACGTCACGCACGTTTCAAATCAATCTGCTAAAGGGGGAAAAGTATCTCACAATTTTTGGAAGCCAATTGTGGTCAAATAGCAACTTACACAAGAGTGATGTGGAAACTAGAAACTTCCAGGACACAGGCAATAAGAAAGGACTTTCCGTTGAAGTGGAAGACATTTCGTGTCAGTTAGTTATCTTTGTAATGAACAATATTTGCATACCGCTATTCATAATTATGGGTTTTCCAATAAGGCAGAAGGAGCAGAAGTAACGTAAGAATTAAAAAAAAAACACGTCAGACATAATTTATTATTCCAAGAAAAGCAATTTATACTGTATGTCTAAAAACATCAAAAACATCTGGGAGGGGTCTTTAAATGTAAAATTACTATAAAACCAAAGCTCACTCCAGTGGTGGAAAATAACACACATTCTCTTGTTGCTTCGCAAAACACTTTTTCTTTGCCAAACTCTAATGACACAGGAGAAGGAGCTTAAGAGCTTTTTTCACTTGGCGGTACATACTCAAAAGTAAGCAAGAAGAGTAAATAAAAATCTTAGGTTGACCTCCTCATTGACTTCTGACAGACTTTTCCATTTACGGTTTCTATCCATTAACTACCACCCCCACACATAAAAATTGGCATTAGTCTCGATTGTGCTGCCAGCAGCGTGTGGGTGAGAGATTTGAATTTCACACAATAACACCTGATGCTTGAGTCTTGTAGCTGCCAGCATCACATCACAAACCCTTAACCAGTGTCCCAACACAAAAACTCCTCAACAATTTGACAGTGCTGGCTCACAGCTATCACAAGCAGACACACCAAGACAATTAAGACTTTGTGTTGATATTTATGTTCTTGTTCTCGGCCATCAGCTTTTCCACACTCCTTTGGGTTCACACAAAGTTTCCAGGCTGGGAGTGGGGAGTGTGCGTACTGGCTGCCACATTCACTAACTCATATCGGTGGAAAGAGGCCCCGCTCCCAGTCACAGGCTCACTCCTTCACTAAGCTTCAGCTTACAGAGTCAGAGTCATCCTCTGTTTTCTTTTCTGCATTACTAGAGACACTCACAAACAAGCCAGTGAGCCTTAAAATATGAACACACCCAGGTAAATAGCTGTGTTTCCAGAGAAAATAAGTCCAACATCTCTTAATGCAAGGGTAGCTCCTACACATACACAGCTTCCCACAAATACAAGCACAAGATACACAAAAACACACATACATAAGCTTGAACTCAGACCGGGTCCTTAATGACACCCTTGCTCTGCTATCACCTTACGATAAAGACCTACTGGGGAGGGCGGAGGGCTGTTACGTTTCAGCTCACACCCACCTTTCCCTTTAAAGTCAGAAACTGCTAACAATGACCCCCCACACAGGCTTAGTCATAAAAAGTTTATAATTCTCCGACAGTGAAATGACAGGTTATCCTGAAATTTCAGTAGCTAACCAGAACTGCAGCTTACTCACATCAATGATTCATGAAGCCACGGCACCACACAGTTAATGAACACAAGGGTAGTCTCGGTTACAGAAGTACTTACGCTCTGTCACACTCAGCTGGGAAAACAAAAACTTCCTTCAGATCTAAAAACAAGATTCCTCTAGGTGACGCAGACAGACTGATTCCTCCCTCCAGGAAGTGTCAGGAGAAAATCCACAGAAAGAACACGAGTTCAAAGCTCTAGCAGATGACAGCTCTGAGTCCACAGGTCCACACTCTCCCTCTCTCTGACACTATGTCGTACTACAGCCTGCCTCTGACCACTCATCACACTGGAGCTCCTCCCATCATACAGTGTCAGATAGTGGGCGGGCGGGAGGGAAGGATCAGAAGGGAGGTACACTTCAGCAGGATGGAAGAACACAAGACTTGTAACCTTTTAAAAATAGGGGGGGTTAAGGTAGATGTAATCAATAAGCAGTCTGTGCCTTTTTCTCTCCCTTCACACTTATTTCCAACGGTATCTGTGTGTAATTTGCTTGATTTTAAACTGTTCAAATAACAAAGCAAAACTAAAACAAAAACCTCAAATGTGGGATTTTCTGGTCACAAGAATGTCTACTTTTGGGAAATCACAACCACCTGATAGAAAAGAACTTTTTGCAACTGAGGTTACACAAGAAAAACATTTGCGCAACGTACTATGCCGTGGCTGAATTTATAGAGTGAGTAGGAATTACATGAGAAAAGTCCTAATCATGCTCACTTTTGTTTTGTTTTTAAAGCTCTCCTGGGAGTTAGTTTCCTTGTTATGGACTGCAGATGTTTGCCTCTCAGCCAGCTGCTTGCCCCCCACATAAAGACTGACTTTAATGATTATAATTACCAGTAACTTGAAGCTACCGGAAAATAAACCAAATCAATCAGTCTTAAATCACAGTCATCAACTAACTGCTTTCTGTGTATTTTGTATCAGTGAAAAGATCTTAAAAGTTAAGGCTACATTAAAATCTTTGTTTTTCACACATTTCAGAGTATATAATCCGTAAAAAACTTCAAATCTGCTATCCGAGGCCATCCACACATCCAAATGTTCAGCTGTAATTTTATCATATGCCCCCAGTGTCTGAACACTGCCACCATGTTAAAGATTTCCTACACATGTAACACTTTAAAGCAGCTTCAAGCATTTCTTCAGACAATGTGAAATTAAAACTATGTAACACTGTTTATATATAGTAAAAAACGTGCTATAACATATTGTGAATTAATGACAATCCAGCAGAGATCTACTGTACTACAGCCTACACGAAAGGCACATGAAGAAAAGACTAAGCTGAGCCACAAAGTAGTTCTAAAAAAACACTGGCAAGGACAACGTTTTCAGGCCATGACACTGAAAGTACAACAGTAGCGATGCAACTAAGTCTCAGAAGGTGCTGTTTCATGAATTGTAATGGGGACACTCAGGTCCACTGAATCACGTACTGCACTTTATGTGTTATAAACAGAGCTTAGAATTATTTGTTACTAGCATTTTAATATTAATGAAACACATCTCAAGTTTGTTAAATGTTAAACATGCATTCTAACGACATTATAGCAAAGAAAGAAGAGGTGTGCATGTAGATTTTTGATGATATGCCAATGAATGTAGACCAAAGTGTTGAAAAAGGTCTGTGAAAGTGTTACCACATAACTTCACATCTTCTCCAAAAATATTTCCAGGGTAATAAAAAGAAGTGTGTAAGATAGCGGCGTGTTGAGACGGGGACGCCTATTTCTAAAATAGCAGATGCTAATTATACACTAGGCAACTTGCTAAGGAGGGAGACGTGATGCCAAGTTTGAGGTGCTGGGATTCTGAATGACAGCTCGGTGTATCTGTGCAGAATCAAAATTCCTCGTGGCCAGCTGAGACGTACTTAGGCTACTGCACTCACTGGATGTCTTATTTACAGCCCATGTCCAACATGTCCGAGGTTACACACCTCTTGTTGAGATGGACCACCTGCCGCTGCCACGCAGGCAACCTTTTGTAAACAATCCACAGAACATAAAAAGGACCCCTCCGGCGGACATCTAAACACGTGGCTTGGACCAGCCAAACTTTTTGAAAGCTTGTGACCCCGTTAATGTGGCTGTTCTCAAAATGTCGCTTTTCATTGCATCTATTCCCCCTGACTTCTACACAAAGTGCACTCCACCAGTTACAATTAGAAAGTACACTATTCTTCAGCGACTGGAAACGGTTAACAGTTATGTTGGGTATTTTTGAAATTAGTTAGGGTTATAAATAAATATTAACAGATGGAAGGCATTTGAGTATACTGTTTGAAATAAATGAGGGTGACGAGTACAGAATTTGTTGCTTCGTGTTGGAAAATGAAGTCAAACTTTTGACCCATTGAGGGGTAAATATGAAAGGTCCTGATAGAAAAGTGTTTCTCAATCTTTTGCTCGGTGGACTAAAGGAATATAAATAATAAAGGAACGGACATATTCGGACTTAACAAGCGCTTCAAAAGGTAACACGAGTCTGCACTTTTGTTTTTGTCTCTTGTACCATGACGGTTACACCAGTAAATCTCTATGAATTAGACTTTGGGGCCTGTTGTTAAATAAACTGAACGATTAAATTTTGGAGAATCTAACCGATCCAACGATGTGTAGCATGTCCATATTGACATATTGATCATAAGTTTAAACATTAATATTTGTTAATATTTGCATGATCTAAGCAGCTTAGAAGCAGCTAAAGCGGGCGACCTTGCGGGGTTTAAGAGGTTTTATACATCCAAAGAACTTCTAGAAAATCCAGAGCAGGTGTCTAATCGAGACCTGCGTTTATTTGTCAAAACGTGTTCCCACACGGGCCAGTAAACTGGGAAGGCGGCTATTTGGGACTCAGCTCTTAATTGTACGGTATTAATTGTGCAGCCTTACTATGTATGGAATTGTAGGAAAATAAATTATTCTCCTTTT
Organism: Micropterus salmoides; assembly: GCF_014851395.1. NCBI lineage: Eukaryota > Metazoa > Chordata > Actinopteri > Centrarchiformes > Centrarchidae > Micropterus > Micropterus salmoides. The sequence continues at coordinate 6,489 of NW_024042547.1, read as the reverse complement.
TGCTGGGGACCCCCTGGGGGGTCTCTGGACAAGAATCACTGTGCTACATTATGTGCACTGTTGTATCTAAGGTAATTTGTATTTATCTTTTATATTTCTATTATGATGTATCTTATCATATAAAAGTAAAAATAGGATATTTTTGTATACATAATATGTATGGTGATCTATAAGTCACATGATGATCAGTGGACAGTATTTAAAGAAACTGGAAACAACCTTACACCTCCCTGAAGAAGGCAAGATAGCTGAAAATGAGGTGAATAAAGCATGATAACAAATACATTTAAACATCTGGCACATTATAAGCTTTTGTGATTTCAGTTGACCACATGAAAATACAAGTTCAGATCATTCTCTTCTGCATGTTTCACACACAGCAGGCAGAAGTGCTGACAGGTCATTCTATATAAATGAATAACAGTCGAGGAATTACAGCGCCGCGATAAGCCCTCGTGTTCCACATATTAGCTTAATGGAAACACACCAGATAACCGCACTAGGCTACTTAGAGTCGCTGAGGCTGACAGAAGCACTGAAGGCATCTGAGCAACCCCAGCACACAACTCTCAGCTTCTTGTTATCCCTCCTGTGTTCAGGGGTTACACTGACTGTCATCGAGATGAATCTCGGTTTTCCTGCAGTAACCTGTTCATCAAAACAGCGTCATTTTTGGAGTCGGGGGCTCTTTCCATCCACAGATACGAGATATGATTAAAACGCAACAAATAAAACCAACTTTCACTTCCTCTTCCTCCTTCGTTGCCTTTATCTTAGCATCTATATGTTACTAGAGGAATGTACAAGGAACTAGGCACTAGGAGTGCTTTCCTATGTGCCAGATTTTTTCTTTTTTTTCCCCAAACAACCCTGAGACCATGGTTTCAGCACTAAAATCACTGTGAAGAAGAAGTGAAATATATTTCACTTTTTAGCAAAAACACAGCTGTGCATCTTACAGGTTTGTCAGTGGTTGCATTTAACAGCAGGGCTGTGACACTTGACACTTTCTTAAAGCATCTGATCAGTGCTACCAGCTAAAAGAAAAATTAACTAACAAAACAAACTAACTCTCTAAAGCAAACCAGCTACCAAAGTCACAACTAGGGATCTGACTTCATCAGTCCCGATTCTGATACCAATACCTGGGCTTTGGGTATTGGCCGATGCCGAGTACCAATCTGAAACCAAAATGAATAAGCTATATTCCTCACAGTGAGGAAGCGGTTGAATATCATTCTTTTATCTGTAAGGCAACATCAGGCTTGACTCAAACAACTTCCTAACTTTGTAAAACTAAATACTACGTTGGCTCTCCTAGCAAAATGTTCGGGTCTACCGATGCACCGCTGACGCATCACAAAGTACGAGCGTAACTGACTTGAATAGGTTGGCCCCCTTGTCACAGATCCCCGATCCAGCTATTTGAGTCAGTATCAGGCCACTATCCGATATCAGCATCGGATTGGTGCATCCCTAGTCACAACTACTCAAGTCAAGGCCTCACCCTGTTGTCACAATACTTACATTTGTCTTTTGTACATGTTGAGCCACAGTCTTAATGTAAAACCAGGTCAATGTAAAACAGACGCTGATGTGTCATTTTCAGTTCATGGTTTGGATGTTTTACCCCTAAACATACAGTTTTTCCCTTAAGTAGCTTAAAGCATGTTAAAATCATTGTACTCCACACGATTTGATGGCATCCGCTTGATCCAACTCTCCATTAAACCTAAATGATCTTTACCCTCAGAGAAATACTCAAACAAAAGCTTTTATGGTGAGCCACTTCTTTCTCCTTTGATAACTAATTTATATTTTGTCCTTGACCGCTCAATTTCTCCGTCTGCAACACATACTGTCGTTTTCAAACCCAAGTCTCTGTGTTTTCTATGAAATGGTCTTATTCTATATTCTATTTTTCTTTTACAAATTTCCCAAAACTTGCCTAAAATATTTGGTAATTTTGTGAGCTTTCCCATCTCTACCAATTGAACAATTGGTGGTTTGTAATGACTGACCCACAGGCAGACCACTGCTTTTTATTAAAGTTTAAAACAACGTATCAGAAATATCTAACATTTAGGTGGATTTTACAGTTAGAGTGACCTGAATAATCTTCTGCATCTCATGTGATAGTAAACTAAATGTCTGTTAAGGTCTTGGAGTGTTGGTTGACCAAATTAAGGAATTTAATGGCTTCACCTTGGGCTTAAGAAATTGGGAATGTTTCACCGCTGTCCGACATTTTAAAAACCAAATGATTACTACATTAAAATCAAGGAAATAATCCGGAGATTAATCAATAATGAAAAAAATTATTAGTGGTAGCCCTACTTTAAATATTAATTAAATCAATTTTTTTGAACAAAAACCTAATTACTATGAATAGGAAAGATTCAAATCGTATCATATTTAGTTAAAAAAAGTGAATAAGTTGTACCAGCTCAGGTGGCACAATGTGACCCACAGTTGAGGTGAGTGACTCATTTTGGCACTCTCAGTGTGACTGCTTCAGCATGTTGAAGATGTGTAATACACACAGCACATGATCAATCACGCTCTTCTCAGACGGTCTGGTCTACGTGGGATGTTGAGGTTTTTCATCCTGTGCTTTGTCTGATTGGGGAAAAAATGAGGCTGTGATGGCTCGGCATGACACAGGCAAAGGCATTACTCCACCACTTCTGACATCGTAGCTCTCCAGCAGAGAGGGTTTGCGGGATGAGTGCCCTCTGGCAGGGAGGTGATGCCAATAAATAATCCCTGGGGTGTGTGTGAGAGAGCTTCTCAGCCATCAATGTGAGTCACCCCTGGTCACCATCCTATCTATTACTCACTACTTACTACTCAACCACTGCTGGAGTTCCCAATATTACCAGTCACATGTCCACCACATCGTTATATTATACGTGTGACTTATCACATCCTGCTCTTATGCATGTGACTGCCCCCCCCCCCCCCCCCAATCCTTTTCTAATCTGTGTTCATCTTTATGAAAAGAGAAATATGTTTGTAGTTGCTTTGACTGCCAGACTATTTATTGGATTAACAAGTTGTCTAACCACAGCCAATGGCACAACTCCAAAGCAAGTGGGCCTGCTTGAAATTCAACAGACAGAGCAAGAGGAACAGCTTGGATGCTCGTGAGGTGGCCCCTCCATGTTCGTGGCAGCAACTCAATTTTCCTGTATCTTCTATCTAAGCCCCCCCCCCGCCCACACATATACACCCACACTTATACACCCACACTACCACATACAGTAACAACCATGTCCACTCTTTTCAACAGAGAGGATTGCCTAGGGTATGCCTAGCTAAGTTCACCAAGTGAAGCAATTTGATAAATGACATTGTATGTGGTGCTTGTAACACGGACAATTAAGACCTCATTGCCTCTCTTCAGGTAAGACTCGCATACTGCAACACCTGTCTTTGTAAAGTGACTAATCCCTGCCTGTCAGCTTGCTCTGGTCCATTTTTAGTTTATTTACCATAAAGGCTCGAATACGTGTGCACTCCAAATTAAGGGATGATAGGATAAGATGCTTGCCTTTGACCTGGGTTCGATTCCCACTGTCAGACATCCACCATTGTGTCCCTGAGCAAGACACTTAAATGTAAGTGACTCAAAGCTGGGCAACCCCTTAGTTGACATTACTGTATTGGTTGGTTATCTCGAGTTGTGAGCATGCAAGCATACGGGAGCAGTGGCACAAAACACGTTAGAAATCATTGATGTTATTATGAGAAGTTAAAAAATATTTTAATTATTTTTGAAACCATGGCAGAACATATTAGACTGCCGTAGTCTTAGTAATTAATGGGAAACACTGCTGTGGTAGACAGCCCTTTGATAGCTCTGTTGTATCAAGTCAATGTAGCCAATATTGTAAATGAGCAGGAAAGCTGTATGCTGAATAAAAGTAAATAAATATAAAAAGTAAATCTCCAAAATGTCAACTTTTCATGAGCTAAGACAATGCATTTTTCAAATATTTCAATAGGTTTTAAAATGTTTTTTTTATAAGCATAAGAAGTAGAAGAATCCAACCAACCCTTCGAAAATACACTGATATTAAAGCTGCAAGAATCAGTCGAATAAATGCTTAGTTGATCGAATGAAAATAAATCGGCCACTATTCTGATAATCGCTTCATCGTGAAAGACATTCTCTGGTTCGGATCCTTCTCCAGAATGTACTCTGATCCCAAAGGGATAATTATATTGTGATTTGTGTTGGTTCATCAAGATGACTACTATAGTGTTACACTAAAGTACTGTGAAATGACCCGATGAGATGAATGGACAGTATTAGACAAAAGGAAAACTGGTTTAGACTTAAACACAGGGAACATCATGAGGATGACTTACTAATAAGATGATCTAAACGTGGGGCAGATGAGACATGAAATATTATGTTAGTATCCAATACAGTACAAGAGTTAAATTTAAACAACTCCTGAAATCACCTGGAGTACATTTACAACCAACTCACTGTGGTCCTGTGCTAGAACTACACATCCCGTTAGCAGACAATGACGAAGAAACAAAAGCGTTTGTCTAAGGGTCAACGTAACGCGCTGTAAACGACTGACGAATTTCTGGAGGAGTCAAAAATCTGCATGCAGATAACACCCTCCGCATCATTCATCTTGGCTACATGACTGTCACTGTACACGCCCAGTTTTTGTAAAGCAGACGAATCAAAGTCAGACATATGTTCCAAGGAAGTAAGATAAATAATTATTTGATGCAAATATGTCTTAGAAAATCATAAAAAGTACAACAGAGCTTTGATCTTTAAAAAGAAATCTCATATAAGTGACTGAAAAAAACTCACTGCAATGTCTAATAAAATAAACACAGGAGATGAGAAACCACTTCACAGGAAAAGATAATTGTGGCTTTCAGCGACACATGCTGATTTACCTCTGAGCCAGCATCCATCTCTTCTTTACCATGGAAACCAAAACCATACTACAGTACATGCACACACACATTGAGGGAGCAATTGCCACGGCATCCAGCGCAGTGGCGACAAGAACCTTTCAGCGACCAGACCAATTTACTCAGTAGCTAACAGGACAGTCAACCTTCTGTCTATCACTCCCTATTTCACTCTCTCTCCTCCACTCTGCTCCCCTTGTCCTCTCTTTTTACAAGGAATTTATTTGTCATGAACCAGAAGAATTACCTTTTATCAGCAGAGGATGAGGTCTTGCAGTGCTCAGCAGTAGGAGCGGCTCTCGGTCGAGTGATGACAGAGGAAGAGAAGCTCTGCAGGGATCCCGAGAGATGCCCAGAGATGCAGCTGAACCGGCACCGCACGCACGCAACCACCACCACTATCACAACCAGTGAGAGCAGCAGCGGCACTAGCAAATCGGAAGGGGAGGGGAAATGATATTTTTTTCAAAAAGCAGGAGAGGGGTTGCTCTATCAGCAGCAGGAACATTACATCATAGGCTGCCTCTGTGGAAGGGTGGGAGAGGAGTGGACGAAGGAAGGGAGGTGCTCCTTGTAGCAGCACTCTCTCTGTCACTGCTGAGCTCTTTACAGTACATGCACAAGTCCAAATTTAATATTTATGATCTGGTAACTGTTAAATGCCCTCAGTGGTTAGAGTCAGACCTATGAAATAATTAGATCAGTTGTTCTTAATTGTGTACCATCACGGGGTTTGTTGTCAGAATGGATATAACATGATGAACACTATGAAGTGGCTAATCCCTCAGGCAAACGCAATGTTTGTGTGTGTGTGTGTGTGTGTGTGTGTGTGTGTGTGTGTGTGTGTGTGTGTGTGTGTGTGTGTGAGAAAGCTTGTGTCCAGTACATGAGAGCCCACACAATGTCTATTTTGTGCAGTAATTCGATTGCGTGACCAGCGCTTGCTCACCAGTGCTCAAAAAGCATACTGATATTCAACCTCAGACAAAGGTCATCTGAAATCCCTTGCGGCGGGTGTGAGTGGATAGGTACAATTGTTGGGACTTAACATCTGCTCACAATGATTATATTTAAGCTTGGCTGTCACAACAAGTTTGTCTAAAACTGCTCTGTGGATATGCAGATGCTTGGAGCACACCTGGGAGGCAGAGTCTGATCATAATGAGACGGATGTAATGGTCGCCTTTTCCCAGCGGTCAGCTGTTCACCACCTACACGCTGGTGCACCACAGACTACCGCCAAAAATACTCACAGCAATGGTTATTCAGAACCACATAATCTCAGTGCTTCCTAACAAATACAAACCCTGAACCAGGATGAACACACGCATGAAAAATACACTCAAACAGCAGAAAAATAACAATGTTTTTTCCACCAGCTACAACAAGTTGTTGATGCCCCGTCTGGTTTAGGTTTTCCCCACTGCTGTTACATTCCACTTAAATCACACATCTGTGTGTGTCAAAAAATGTTTGCAAGAAATTTTGCTTGGCTATGTCTTGTTGCTTCGTTTTATATTACATATTATACATACATAT
>NW_024042546.1:0-23012 GCF_014851395.1 Micropterus salmoides | reverse complement strand
GTCTCAGATGTAGTTTTTCCTCAGGTTGTTCCAAACAGAGAGCAGCACTTGAGTATGAGTCCATTGTTATCACTGTGAGGGGCTGGAGGGATTGACTGGATGGAGAGTGATGAGGAAGACCAAAGGATCTGTTATAACATGTGCTTCTAGCTGGTCGACATTATCAGGACCCTGTCAAATTAAAAATGCCTTTCCAGGACCTGACAATGGAGAATACTGGTGTGAAACTGGAAGGAAGAAAAGCAACACTGTCAACATCACTGTCACTGGTATCCAAGTTGTAAAACACTAACTAAAAAATAATCCTCTGAAGTTAGTCTAATTTCTTGTGAAAAGTCTGTGAACATTTCAGTTCAAAGATCAATATATTTATTTGTCCAGTATATTAAAAATAGTCCTATGCAATATCATTAAGTATCACTGACATCAGGTTTGGAAGTAAATAGTACCGTAAATACTGTTGTAAAAAAGTTGTGTTGGCAGAGCTGAGCATGACCTGAGGTGCTCAATAAGACTTTACTTGTTAAATTGTTGGTGGGCTTTGTTCCCCATATAGCAGAGCTTTTCAAACTATGAGCCGTGCCTCTCCAGGGGGAGTTCAGCATGAACCAAATCGAATTAAGACAAAGAATAACCAAATTTCATCAATAACAATTCTGTTCATGTTTTCCTCTATCAATATTTTTTTGAAGTATAAGTTGTAGAATAAACGGGGGTGCTGCGTTTACCTAATTAATTTTTGTTGAAGAAATCTTTATTTGCAAATGGTGCTGAAAAGGACGGATAAAAATAAATACAATGATTTGCATACACATGAAGCTAACCTACTTTCTATTGCTGAAAGAAAGATTTACATGTTTATATTTACAACATAAAACAATTCTTTCTTTCTTCTTTTTAATGCAATTAATTTTTGTGAAATATGTTTTTCAGCTGGTTCAGTGATCCTGGAGAGTCCAGTCCTTCCTGTGACGGAGGGAGACAATGTGACTTTGTGCTGCAGAACGAAGCAGACGTCCTCCAACCTCAACGCTGAATTCTGTAAAGACGGCCACTTCATGGAGAGCAGCTCTACAGGAAACATGACCATCCACAGTGTTTCCAGGTCTAATGAAGGACTCTACAAGTGCAGCATCTCTGGAGCAGGAGAATCAGCAGAGAGCTGGCTGACGGTCAGAGGTGAGACACAGCAGTGTTTCAACAGTATTTGCTCTATTCTTTTCCAGTTTTTTTCTGATAATGCCCTTATCTTTGTGAAGTTCCAGGTTTTAAAACTCAAAAGAAGTATTACAAATGCCAACAGATTACACATGTAACTAACTGTGCCCTGTTCAGCAGTTACAAAAATGTGGAAGCTTAAACTGATGTTTGAGGCTGTGGGCACAGAGGGAGTTGTATTTTGTACGGATTGCTGGTTTGTGATGTTGGGCTGAAAACAAAATGACTTGACTTAAAGTAGCACTGCCGTTATCTCTCCAGCAACTCCTCAGCCTCCCCCTGCTGCCTCTCAGCTCTCTCTGCTGATCTGTGTTGGTGTCAGTTTTTTCCTGATGGCTCTGCTGCCTTTGGTGGGATTACTGCTTTGTAGAAGTCATCAAACAGTCATCACAGGTACAGAGAATAAACATGAAACAACTTACATTACTGGCACAACGCTTGCTAGAAGTGGGCTCTTAATGGTAGAATGTGACGACTGTGACAAAACACAATCAAGTTCGGCTTAAGGTAGAAAAAGAAATGCCAATGAGCTCCAGTTCTGGTGGTTCCTGCTGATCGTTACTATATGAAACCTTTCTCTCTGAGTGAGCCCCTTCTCTGCATTGTTTAAATTTTACACAGTCGGAGCGTTTTAGTGTGTCTCATCTGCCACAAAACTCTGTATTTGACTCCTCTTCATTTGTTATTGCAGCAGAGTGCAAGATTTAATTTCCAAAATTATTATAAAAAGCCCACTTGCCCAGTCAGATTGTTAATACTATGAGGACAGATAGAGCAAGCTTTTCCTTTAAGACCAAAATATTTTTTAAACAGTTTCTCAAACAAATCCACAATGATTACATCAACTGTGAATACATGTCCATTGTAGCAATAGGTATCCAGTTGGAGTCCAGTATGTGCCATGGTGCTTCTGCTTTTAATTAGTTTCAGTTTTGTGCATGGATACGGGAAGTGTGGGTAGAGAAAAACCAGGAATTATAAAAAAAACATAAAATGAGAGTTTGTCCGATCTTTAAGTTAAGTGAAGTTTATGACATTTACCAATATGCTTCGATGGTGATGATGAACGGCACGCATACCAGTAATGAATTAGTGATGAATCACCCTCATGCAGGAATCAAGGCTGTTTTCACATACAGGATGTGGGTGTTCCAGCTAGCTGTCTGCTGAGGTGTAAAACATTCTCATGCTGGTGTTTATAACTTTTAGATGCAAGTTATCCTGGCCATTCAAATAAATACAAAAAAAGTACATTGCAGGGCCACACATAGATGAACAACCACGCTCACACTCACACCTAAGGACAATTTAGGGTAACCAATTAACCTAGCCTGCATGTCTTTGGATGGTGAGAGGAAGCCGGAGCACCCGGAGAGAACCCACGACCTTCTTGCTGTGAGGCGACAGTGCTAATCACCGTGCTGCCCGGATTTCAAAGCATACATTAGGAAAATCTATTGCATTTGTTCATCTTTTTTTCAGCTGTGGCCCACAAAACTACAACTTTTGTAAAGCAGAAACATACATCATTCCGAAACCATGTTTATAAATAGTTTCCAAATAATATAAAAAACACTGACATGTTAAGAGATTCTGAGGTCCTGAGAAACAGAAACAAGTGTATTAAAATAATACACATATTTTTATAGTAATATTTATATGAATAGACTTATAGAATTTATTTAAATAATTGAATTTACTTTGAAAGCAACTTAATTTATGTAGTGCCAGTTTGTATTTTTGTAAATATTTTTTGTCTTTCTGTGTATCTACCTGATACTTGTGTGTAAGATGTATTTTTATTATGTTTCAGTGGCAACATATGCTGTTATCACAGAACCCAGGAAGGAGAAAGGGAATGAACTTGACCTTCTTTCAGGTGAGTGAGTGTGAACAAACATTTACAGAATATTTCTGAAAGTATACCCATGTTTAAATTGTATCAGACTGTGTCTGTTTCCGGAGCTTTAGGCCTTTCTTCATTAGCATCTCAGACAAAAACCACAAGAAACAAGACAGAGAAGCCCACAGACAGAAAAAGATAGATGGAGCCCTGAGCTCACTGTGTAGCAGCTTAGTCCACCATGATACCACAAGACAGTTCTCATGTTAAATTTATTATTAGCAGGACATCAAGTACTTTAAGCAACCTTGCATTCTCATATGTTGTGTGGGAAAGTGATCAGGTGGTCTGTGTTTTATTAATTCACATTGAGGTCAGGCTGCTAATCAGAGGACTCAAGTACTGTTATAAATGTTGTCCTTTATTTTCTCACAGATACATTCAATGTCTATTTTTGGGTGTCTTGCAGGTCACTGAGAGCAGAGACGCCTCACTGAAGAAGGGAGGACATATTAGGGTCTTTTTTAAAAACCCAAAGGTTTTTAAATTGCAGCATTTGTATGGGTGGTTTTGTGTGTTCATGTCAAAACACAATGACATGCTTCTGTGGTTGCAAGAAATATATAAACAGGTTATGTACATTTGTAAAAAGGGGACGTGTTCAATTTCTTTTTTTTTTAAACTGCACACATCGGAGACTGTAGATGTGTATGTATAGGCCTATACAAAAATGTACACGGAGACCAATTAATAATCATTTTTTTAAAGTAAATAAACATTACACAATTAAAACAATCACCATAAACCATGTAAAATGCCTAATTGTTACTTTTTATCACTTTTCTGAATGACAGTTTCATCTATCACAGCTACTGATTGATATTTTATTCCCACTAGTTCACACAGTTATTCTCTAAAATAGGGTACAAAGAAAACAATTATCTGTGAATGTATTAATATTTTTCTACAGTACAACCATTCACCCACCTCCAGCTTTAATCCATCATCCACAGAAACCTTCAATTCACCTGATATTAAAAACAGCAGATGGGGACATCCTTAGCAGATCCCACAATGCATATGGTTGATTATGCATCATTATTTGGGAAATGCATCAAGTGGGTGTGGGGGAGTGGCAACAGAGGATGAACCCAAATGCAAGCAGAGTGAGCAGGATGACTCAAGTGGTTTAAAGACCAAAACAGCCAGGTCACAGAAGACAGGAACATAGCAGCCAGTTCACGGTGGGGAAGGCTAAGTGAGGCGAATGAGGTGATTGCAAGGCAGATGGGAGTGGAAGGATCTGTAATTACTGAAGAGAAGTCTGTAGGCACCTGGTAGAGAGAGAGAGAGCAAAAGAATAATGCTGAAAGGGCCTGGGGGAGTGGATGAAGAGAGGGACAGAGAGGCGGTGGTTATCAGCACTTAACACAGAAAAAAAAGGAATCTAATTTACAACATTTTGCCTTCCATAGTCAAGTTAAGTCAAACATAATCAAACAGGAGATATGTTGAATATCTAATACACAACTAAGCAAGGAGAACAAGGCATTGTACAGAAAGAAATGTCGTAATACTTCTCCAGGAGAGAATGTTAAAAAGGTGAAATGGTCAAATAAGACTCATCTGTAATGAACATGTCGTTTTGGCTTATTTAAGGTAAGATAACATTCAGAGCCCAACACGGTTGTCATCCTCCTTGTTTCTCTATAAAACTCTGTAAGTATTTGGTTCTGTCCACAAAGCCATTGAGAGGCTGTTAAACTTTTGTGTCTGAGAAGCTCAAACGATCAGCTGCATCTGTAGAATCTAAGTAAAACCGAGACATGACGCACACTGACGAAGCAGGCCTTCTGAAAATAGACCTTGTGTCTGTCCATCAGCTCTATGATACTTTGTGTCCCTCACTGTTTCCTTAATTTCAGTAGGCCATTAGTTGTTTTTGTGTAACTCTGAGTTTCCCACAGTGAAGCAGTCCCACCACCAGCAGCAGCAGAGGCACCATCACAATGGTGAAAACAGTCCTCAGGAGGAGGAGAAGAAGAAAGAACTGGTGTGGACAGGGACAAGTCTCTCCGTGAAGAGCTGCAAAGTCAACAGAAATGATATAACATGGTTCCAACAGTATCCAAGCTGTTAATTTTTAATAGTAAATTGAACTTGTACTTACCAAAAACAAAACAATCAATGACACTGACCACGTGAACACCATGTTTAAGTCTTGTGCTGCAGTGAAACTATCACTAGATGTAAATTTAAGAGGTAGTTTTGGAACTGGTGGTTGATAGAAGAAATGTAAATGTTTTTGCTGTGTTATATAACTATATAACACAGCAAAAACAATAATCATAATAATAAAGGTTAATAAACTCAACACTGTCAATGATTCAACAATTATCATTAAAGTTACCTGGCTAGAACTGCAACTTAATTACATTCAGGTGAAAAGACTTCTTATTTTAAATGGACTTTAAGCCAAACATCACACACAGGGCTTTCATTTTGGAACAGGTTTGGGTCTCACCTCTGACAGTCAGCCAGCTCTCTGCTGATTCTCCAGCTCCAGAGATGGTGCACTTGTAGAGTCCTTCATCAGACCTGGTAACACTGTGGATGGTCATCTCTCCTGTGGAACTGGTCCTGATGTGGAGCCCATCTTTATAGAAGTCTGCAGTGATATTTGTGGATGTCTTTTTGTTTCTGCAACTCAGAGTCACAGCTTCTCCCTCCATCACTGGAAGGACGGGACTCTCCAGGATCACAGAACCAGCTGATCCAAACGATCCAGAAGTGCAAAAAACAGTATACTTATATTAATAAATATAGAATGTATTCAAAGAGCTGCAGTCTGTTTGGAACGATACGAAAAGCCGCTTCTGAGACAGAGAAACAGAGATTAACATATATGAACAAGGTGCATAATAAAGAAAAACTCCAGGATAATCTGATGTTAAAATAATACCTTGCTTACACAGTTAAAAGTAACACAGTAATCCATTAGTGTCTACACTAACAGAATACCTCAAACATTTGTTTGGGTCTCACCTCTGACAGCCAGCCAGCTTTCTGCTGACTCTCCAACATCAGTGATGTTGCACTTGTAGAGTCCTTCGTGAGATTTGTAGACATAGTCGATGGTCATGTGTCCTGTAGAGCTGCTCCCAATGAAGAGGCCGTCTTTGTAGAAGCCTGCAGTGATATTTGTGGATGTCTTTTTGTTTCTGCAACTCAGAGTCACAGCTTCTCCCTCCATCACTGGAAGGACGGGACTCTCCAGGATCACAGAACCAGCTGATCCAAATGATCCAGAAGTGCAAAAAACAGTATACTTATATTAATAAATATAGAATGAGGGGCACAAGATAACATTTTTCTCACTGATATATTTAGAAATCATTGTACCAGTGACAGTGATGTTGACAGTGATGCTTCTCTTTCCTCCTTCACCTTCACACCAGTATTCTCCACTGTCTGATTCAAAGGCATGATCAATGGTGCAGCTCACAGTTGTTGTCACTGTGCCATTTGAACATTTTTTTATGAATCCCTTGATGTTCCTCACTTTCCATCCAGATGAGACATTAAACCCCTCACAGGTAAACTGGGCAGACTCGTATTCAAAGAGCTGCAGTCTGTTTGGAACGATACGAAAAGCCGCTTCTGAGACAGAGAAACAGAGATTAACATAAATGAACAAGGTGCATAATAAAGAAAAACTCCAGGATAATCTGATGTTAAAATAATACCTTGCTTACACAGTTAAAAGTAACACAGTAATCCATTAGTGTCTACACTAACAGAATACCTCAAACATTTGTTTGGGTCTCACCTCTGACAGTCAGCCAGCTTCCTGCTGACTCTCCAGCTCCAGAGATGCTGCACTTGTAGAGTCCTTCGTGAGATTTGTAGACATAGTCGATGGTCATGTTTCCTGTAGAGCTGCTCCCAATGAAGAGGCCGTCTTTGTAGAAGACAGCTGGGAGGTAGGTGAACGACACCTTGTTTCTGCAGTGCAGAATCACAGCTTCTCCCTCCATCACAGGAAGAACAGGAGTCTCCAGGATCACAGAACCTGCTGAACAACACCATAAAAATATCTTATGTTAGATACTTACACATATTCAGTGGTTATTTTTTATATCTGTTTATGCATTGAATGTTTCAGTCTACCACAACTAATTGCTCAATGAATCATTACGGGGTCAAAAAAACCAAAAAAAAAAAACAACCCAAATCTATTGAATTTCTTCTAACTAGCAAGTCAGTCTGACCCTAAGAAAGTCATTTCGGAAGATGAAACGGGTGGCAATAATAGCACTGTATACTGGCGTATGATTACAGTAAACTAAGCCCCCCACAGCTAAGCAAGTGGCCGTTTTTGCTGTGAAATGAGTCTGCGAAATTAGCTGGTGGGTGTGCAGTTACAGTGTTGTCCAATGTACTGTAACGGAGTGGAGGAGATCGATAGACAGAACATGACACTTAGTTTGTTTTTTAGCCTGTTTGCTTTCTCTGTTGTAAATTGAACTTTCAGCCATAATTATTTTTGCCCGCCATTGTAGAAACCCACAGACAGAGGGGACAAGACAGCGAAGTGAAGGGACAGTCAGCAAGAGACAGCTGTTTCTACATGTCTCCCCCTGCTGATTTTGAGTGATTATTGTGAATGCTCTTTGTTTGTGATAACAGATTTTGTCATGGCTTGGGGTCTTCGGGTATTATTTGGGAGGTTGTTGGGTCCATGTCTTGTGTTTCCTCTGTTCTGTCATGTTCATTGGCATGTTCAGCTTTGTTTACTTTTACCAGTTTTGTCTCATGACCTGTCTCAGTTCAGTGTCTTAGTGTGTAGTCGTCTGTGTAGTCGTTCTTAGATCTGTTTACTAGTTACTTTACTATTTAGATTTGACATGTTTTCTGTGGTTGGTTTTATTATATATATACAAATGACATTATATCCATGTCATTTGCTTCTTTATTTTGATCGGTAGGTTCAGTGTCTGTACCATGTCATACATTTGCCTGAGTGCTACATCTATTCCGCCCATGTTTCTGTTTCCTGTCTTAGTCTGAAGTTTTCTGCCTTTGCTGTCATTGTCTGGTTTTGCTTTTTCTTTTTCTTTACCTTGGTTACCTCACACCTGTGGCCTGCACCACAAAGCGAGTTCAACATACCCAGGACATCTTTTAGTTACCTGGCTGAACTCACCCTAACAATCACCATCGGGATAAGTGGTAGCCTACCACGAAGCTGGTTATCAACTATAAATATGCTATACCTTCGTTGAGCTTTTAAAAATGATGCTACAAGGCTTCCCCCAGTGCGTAGAAACATGACGCTAAGGGGCTCCCCAGTGTGTTACAAACTGATGCCAAGGGTTTTTGATCATGCGTCCATATGTGACGACGTGGGAGTGAGAGCGGGTTGTGTATTGCTCACCATTTACGTACGCAGAACAAGCTTAAACAACACAGCCATCAGTGTACAGTAAGTTTACATACACAAAACATCAACATGAGGGGATCATAGTGGCCTATAAATTATAAAAAATGTTCATAAAAATAAAATGAAAATACCTTCTTCATTTTGTTCCATGAAACTGTTATGTATCACAGCCAGCCAGTTCTCTGGTGACTCTCCAGCTCCAGAGATGTAACACTTGTAGAGTCCTTCATCAGATTTGGAAACATTGTGGATGGTCATCTTTCCAGAATAGGTGGTCCAGATTTGGAAGCCATTTTTATAGAAATCAGCTGTGTGGTTTAAAAGAGCCGCCTTCTTTCTACAGTGCAGAGTTACAGTTTCTCCCTCTTTTACAGGAAGGAAGGGACTCTCTAGGATCACAAAACCAGCTGGAATATACACAGTACATTTTTAATTACTTGTTTACTTTGTGTACACATGCCATAGACAATACATTTATTTTACTATTGTATTGGATTTGTGTAACTAAAATGCTTCTTGGCTTGATGCACATAACACCAGCATCTTTTGAGTCAGTAATAAGTGATATTTGAGTGATAAGTGAC
Source organism: Micropterus salmoides (assembly GCF_014851395.1). Classification (NCBI taxonomy): domain Eukaryota; kingdom Metazoa; phylum Chordata; class Actinopteri; order Centrarchiformes; family Centrarchidae; genus Micropterus; species Micropterus salmoides. Next base: position 13,924 of record NW_024042546.1, on the reverse strand, counting down.
ATTTATTAAAATAAAATAACAGAAATAGAAAACAATATATGTTGAATGGCAAAGATTATAGGCAGCTACAGTCAAATTAATTTTCTAAAGCTAAAATGCTAGTTTGCTAGGAACATGCTAATACTGACATCCACAATACCCACTAATCTAGCCAGCAATCTCAGTCGCTAAGCAAAAAGTTGAGACGTTATGCAAGCAGCATATTTTTACCTTTGACCACTGTCTCATGACTGTCTGTAAATAATGCCTCTGTTGTGAAGCCGTTGATACTGCAGCAGAGCAGGGTTGATATTTTTTTAACTGGATGATGGCGCACAACTAATATGATAGCTCACCCTTCTTTGGAATACCTAGATCTCTGTTGGCCCTGTCAAGATACTTTGCTGTTAGTCAAAGGTGACAATTTGAGTGTGTTTTATTTATCTAATTGTCCAACTGTCATGATTATTCCATTAAAAAACAAATATTTTGCTTGAATAAATCTTAAATGCTGATCTGACCCAGCCCGCAAAACTTTAACAGAAATGTTTTTAGTTGTGTATAAGGATGAAAAGTGTTAAGGGCAGTCAGATTATCTCAGCACCGCAGTTGTATTTTCCTAATTCCTTATAAATTGTATTTTGCATCTGTCCTTCAGATGATGTTTTCCATCAAGGTCAAAGAAAATATTTTATTTATGATATGTTGTAAATATTTTATGTTTTTTCACTTTTATATTTAGAATTTGTTTTGTAATTCTGTATGGAAATTACAAGTTTGTTTCCACTATACTCTTTCTGCCAATCCTCTGCTATGTTTCTAACAGTGCAGAAATCTTTGACAACGTAAATTGTAATATTCATGCAATAATTCTCATTAAGCAAAATAAATCAATTCCCTGTCTGAATTTCATAATGTTGCACTGTCTGGTCGATTAAAGCTCTCATAGGCAATGTTGGAGAAAGAAGTCCCAAAAGAAATCCCAATATAAATAATATATTTACTGTTTGATTACATTGTTCTGTCTCACCTCTGACAGCTAGCCAGCTCTCTGGAGATTCTCCTTTTAATCCAGATATTGCACAATTGTAAAAACCTTCACTGGACTTGGAAACATTGTAAATGGTCATCTCGCTTGTATATCCAGTCCCACTGAAGTGGCCATCTTTATAGAAATCAGCTGGGAGTTTGGTGGATGTTCCCTTGTTGCTACAGCGCAGAGTGACTGTCTGTTGGTCCATCACAGGGAGAGCAGGACTCTCCAGAATCACATCACCAGCTGAACAACGAAAAAGAAAAGAAGATATCATTCATGCAGTAAAACAGCGATCAGTTAGTAAACTTCACCCAAATTGAACCAGCAGGGTCAACTTATTGAGACAGGCTGTGGAGCCGTGCGCGCAGCCAGGCGGCCCCTGTATCTATTCTGGGCAGAAAATAAGGTGAGCAGCAGCACCAACACAACATGTCTAGCATTGTAAACTTTATGCATTTACTAATTATGTAAATATTTTCAATATGCCATTTGCAGTGAATCAAACTAACTAAAATTAAGTTTGCCAAAAAAATCTCTTTTTGAATTAACATTGATAATATGAGTTAAACATACCAGTTACTGTGATGTTGAGAGCGTTGCTTCTCTCACCCTCTCCATTTTCACACCAGTACTCTCCACTGTGTGAAGCATAGGCTGGTTTAATGTTTAAGGATCTTGTTGATGTCGCCCATCGGGTGGAATTTGAGGGAATCTTTTTCATCACTCTCCATTCAGTCGTGCCATGAAATCCCGCACAATTGATTGAGATGGTTTCATATTCAAAGAACTGCAGTCTGTTTGGATCAATATGAGGAAAATCTGCATCTGTGCCAAAAAAATAAAAAACACAAATAAAAGTAGAAGATCTCTTTAATATCCACACTCTAGGAAAACCTATAAACATATTACTAACATAAAGAAGCGCCCTGGTAACTCTGACATCTCACCAACTCTTAAAGTAGCAATTAAGTTGTCAAATACAGTGCAAGTGCAAGAACTGCTAATATTATGCATTTTATAATACTACTACTAATAATAATTATGCCTGAGCATTATAATTTTAGTTTTAAGAAATGATTTGCTTATGTTAATATAATTAATTAACAAACCTCTACTCACCAGCTTCCTGAGCACAGTAACTATCCTGAACTTGAGCAGTGAGCAGCAACAACACATTCACCACTGGAGAGACAAAAGAAAGCAGTGTATCACACAGAGATGTCTTTATTTACTAAAAACCAATAAACAGTAATTATGTATCATTTTATCAACCTTAAAGACAAGTGTGTCAATATTAATTTTTCAGTGTGCAACATTTTTTTTCATTCAGACAAAAAATAACAAAATCAAATAACAAATAAAAATGTAGACCTTAAGCCTTACTGTAATATGTATTGCTGACTTGGCCTACACAATGAGTAGTTGCATGCTGGTTTTTAAAAATCAGTTCTTTCTATTTCATTTTCTTTTAGAATTATTTTAATTTTAGAGTAAAAAAATTAGGCAGACTCACATATTTTGATGCAAAGCTCTGTGACCTCCATGTTGTCTTGCCCCTGACTGTCTGAACTTCAGGCTGAAAACAAGCTAAATATGATGTATGTGAAGGTGTAGTGCTTCCTTTTCCTGTGCACAAGAGGCCACAGCAGTTCATAGCATTCTAACCGTCTTTCAGGCCTCAGTTGCTCTGGGGGATAAAAATAATTTTATTCAATGAGCCATTCAGTGTTTCTGGGTGAGAACTAACAAACCTGAACGACAGTGACATTTAGGGCCATGCTAATGAGAGTTCACACAATACTGAATAAGCCTACGTGATGGCCCCTGTGTGGTTAACTATCTTTGTTGTTCTCTGTTGAGGTGATTGCAGATCCGGCACACCCGGGGCCTTTGAGCCTGTAGAGTTAAAACTCCATTCTCTTCGCTGCCACTCAGCCGCCAACCGTGGCTTGACCTCTCCATAAGCCACATTATGTTTTGGTTCACTTACAGCACTGACAAACACACCTCATATTTTAAACAGTTATGTTTAGTTCACCTTCTTGTTAAATCACCACGTTTTGATCTTTACGCTGCCTTATTCCCTGTTTTGTCATGGTCATAAAGAAATTATATATATATATATTCATATATATATAGATAGATAGATTATATATCTATATAGATATAGGTATAGATATAGATAGATAGATATACATATATAGATATGATATGTTATTATATCTGGGAAAAGACCAAATTGATTGATGGATTCTCATTGTTCACGATGGCCCAGTTCGATTACATCTCATATATGCAAGCATCCTTTGCTCTGGCACACTCCTCCCGGCTCTTGGAGGATCTCCGTTAGAGTGACTACTTGGCTGAAATAAATATGTGTAAATGGTGTGATATCAGACTAATTTACTTACTTTTTGACTTAAATGTAACAAACTACTACTAACTACTTGTATTTCTTTTTAACTACTGGCCTGAAAACAATCTGATGTCCAATAAAATGTCAATAAACTATCTTGGATTTAAAATGATTTTTTGATTTAAATATTTGTTTTAACACATCTTATTTTTGTGTCTCTGTCTCAGATGTAAGTTTCCCTCAGGTTGTTCCAAACAGACAGCAGCACTTTGAATACAAGTCCATTGTTATCAGCTGTGAGGGGCTGGAGGGATTGACTGGATGGAGAGTGATGAGGAAGACCAAAGGATCTGTTATAACATGTGCTTCTAGCTGGTCGACATCAACAGGACCCTGTCAAATTAAAAATGCCTTTCCAGCACCTGACAATGGAGAATACTGGTGTGAAATTAGAAGGAAGAAAAGCAACACTGTCAACAGTCAAACAACAAAGATTAATATCTTTAACTATCCAGTATATTACATATAGTCACATGCAATATTATTGAGTATCAATGGCATCAGGTTTGGAAGTAAATAGTACCCTACCTACTGTTGTAAAAACGTTGTGTTGGCAGAACTGAGCATGACCTGATGTGCTTAATAAGACTTTACTGGTTAAGTTGTTGGTGGGCTTTGATCCCCACATGGCAGAGCTTTTCAAACTGATGCATGAAGATCCCCCAAATCGAAGTAAGATGAAGAATAACCAAATTTCAATTCTGTTCATGTTTTCCTCTGTCAACATTTTTTTGACAAAGTATCATCATTAGAATAAACGGGGTGCTGTGTTTACCTGTTGTCTTTTTGGTGAAGAAATTTGCTAATGGTGCATAAAATGGTGGATACAAACAAATACAGTGATTTCCATACACATGAAGTTAACCTACTTTCCATAAGATTTGCGTGTTTATATTTTCAACAAAAAAAAACAGTTCTTAACACAATGTTACATCTTCTTTAATGTAATTAATTTTTGTGAAACATGTTTTTCAGCTGGTTCAGTGATCCTGGAGAGTCCAATCCTTCCTGTGACGGAGGGAGACAATGTGACTTTGTGCTGCAGAACGAAGCAGGATGGAGAGCAGCTCTACAAGAAACATGACCATCCACAGTGTTTCCAGGGCTAATGAAGGACTCCACAAGTGCAGCGTCTCTGGAGCCGGAGAATCAGCAGAGAGCTGGCTGACTGTGAGAGGTGAGACACAGCAGTGTTTCAACAGTATTTGTTCTATTCTTTTCCAGTTTTTTTCTGATAATACCCTTATCTTTGTGAAGTTCCACATTTTAAAACTCAAAAGAAGTATTACAAATGCCAACAGATTACACACATATCTGACTAGACTACTCAGCAGTCTAGCTGAGTATGAGTTACATTGAAAATAGTAACAAAAATGTGGAAGCTTAAAATGATGTTTGAGGCTCTGAGAACAGAGGGAGTTGTATTTTGTGCAGATTGCTGGTTTGTGATGTTGGGCTTTATGAAAAAAAACAATGACTTGACTTAAAGCAGCACTGCCATTATTTCTCCAGCAACTCATCAGCCTCCCCCTGCTGCCTCTCAGCCTCCCCCTGCTGCCTCTCAGCTCTCTCTGCTGATCTGTGTTGGTGTCAATGTTTTCCTGATGGCTCTGCTGCCTTTGGTGGGATCACTGCTTTGTAGAAGTCATCAAACAGTCATCACAGGTACAGAGAATAAACATGAAACAACTTACATTACTGGCACAAAGTTTGCTAGAAGTGGGCTCTTAATGGTAGAATGTGACGACTGTGACAAAACACAATCAAGTTCGGCTTAAGGTAGAAAAAGAAATGCCAATGAGCTCCAGTTCTGGTGGTTCCTGCTGTCCATCACACCATTAACTAATGTTGGTTTTGTTCCCCAACCTGTCCTTCCTCCTTCCAGTCTTGGTCTTCTCTACAAATAGGTGAGGAACACTAAACTCCTTCCAACATAAGTTTTTGCTTCCACGCCAAAAAACTGATTCAAACCATAATTTTAAGCAGCTCAGACTACAGACTGTAATTATCTACCTTCCAAAACACTCCATTCAGCACTGTAACAGTCAAATTAACTCCCTCAACTAACTCTAAGTGAGCTCCTTTCCTGTATTGAATACATTTACACAGTTGAAGCTTTTTAATGTCACATCCGCTGTCAAGGAGGTGATCCTGCGTCCGCCATGATACTCCGTATTTGACTCTTCATCACTTATTGTGGCTGAGTACAAGATTTTATTTTCAAAATGATTGTAAAAAGCCCACCTGCCCACTCAACTCTGATTATTACTACTATGAGGATAGATAAAGAAAGCTTTCCCTTAATAGCAAAATATTTTCTAAGCAGTTTCTCAAACAGAGCCACAGAAATTACATCAACTGTGAATACATGCCCATCTTAGCAATACTCCATTATCTGTTTTCTTACGGCTTAGTTATTTTAAATTCTCCAGGTGACCTTCTCCTGGTAATTTTACACATGATCAATGATGATGAAGATATAGAAATATAGACAGGTTGTTTGCAACCTGTCCTCACTGCGCTGTCTTATTATAAACTATGATGAACTGGTCCTGGGTCACATCTCTCACATCCAGCGCTGTCTCTACTTTTTCAGCTCCTGCCCTTCTCATGCATTAGTTCCTGTTGCTGACTGTGTAGCTGCAGTGGTTGTTTTCACATACAGGATGTGGGTGTTCCAGCTAGCTGTCTGCTGAGGTGTAAAACATTCTCATACTGGTGTTTATAACTTTTAGATGAAAGTTATCCTGGCCATTAAAAGGAATACAAAAACAGAAATATTGCACATTTGGTGTGACATCATTATACATGACGTGAGTGACGTGTCAGCAACTGTGAGCGTCCGTGGTTTAGACTAGGGTGCTTGCGGCAGTCGCAGTTAGAGGAAGAAAGAGTTTAAGCTATGGCTACATCAGGCACAATTATACAGAGTGGTGCATGACGAATACATAGCAGTGCTATGCCTTCAGGGACAGACTAACCAAGACAAAAAAGTATGTATAAATATGTATATGTATGTATAAAGCTTGTAACAACCAAGGACAACTTTATTATGAGAGAGTGATGAATGTGTGCATTGTGAATCGTACCTCTACGATGCAAATAGAGGGGGGGAGTCATAGAATATCACACGTCTGTTATGTATTGTGTACATGTACATACACTTATTTGGGAAGCATACAGATAGATAGATAAGATAGACAGAGATAGATAAACTTTATTGTCATTTCCCCTGGTATTTCCATACGCAGAGAAACAAAAAGTTGTTTCTCATATACAGTTTAATTCAGTACAATTCATTGCATTTATCCATCTTTTTTACAACTGGGGTCCATGAGACAACAACAAATTATAAAAATATATAATAGATAGATAGATATATATTAGATAAAATTATTGGCACTTCAAGTTGTTAAGAAAGTCTAAGGTCCAGAGAACCACAAACAAAACATTGTGGTTAAAACAAGTGTATTAAAATAATGCAACATAATGTCACTGATATGGTCATATTTAAATTTATAGATTTTAATAAATCTAATTTACATTGGATGCAACTTAATTCATGTTGTGTCAGGGTTTTTCTGTAAATTGTCTTTCTGTGTCTTTTTTTTGTTTATTTTTATTATGTTTCAGTGGCAACATAGTGGCAAAATTACTTTGGTAAGTGAACCACTGAATGACTAATCTGAAATTTACAGAATATTTCTAAAAGTTCACTGTTCATGTTTAAATTGTATCAGACTGTGTCTGTTTCAGGAGCTTTTGGCCTTGATGGTTAAAGCTTCTTCGTTAGCATCTCAAACCACAAGAAACAAGACAGAAACCCAGAGACAGAAAAAGATAGATGGACAACTGAGCTCACTCACTGTGTAGCAGCTTAGTCCACCATGATAATACCACACAACAGTTCACATGTTACATTTATTATTAGCAGGACATCAAGTACTTTAAGCAGCCTTGCATTCTCGTTTGTTGTGTGGGAAAGTGATCAGGTGGTCTGTGTTTTATAAATTCACATTGAGGCCAGGCTGCTAATCAGAGGACTCAAGTACTGTTATAAATGTTGTCCTTTATTTTCTCACAGATACATTCAATGTCTATTTTTGGGTGTCTTGCAGGTTACTGAGAGCAGAGACGTCTCACTGAAGAGGACGAGATATTATGTGTCTCTAAACCCCACGGTGTTTAAATTGCATGTATTTGTATGGTTAGTTTTTTGTGTTCATGACAAAACACAATGACATGAACATTAAAGAAAAATAGTTTAGTCTTTATACATCTTAACTGTTTTAAATTCTTCAGACTAGGCCTATTTAATGCTTCAATATAATGTTTGAATTATTTTTGAAATGTAATATTTATATAAGATAAAGAGGTTCAATATTTTCATAAATGAAAATATTTCTTTTTCGTAAATATCTAAAGCAATGTTCAAGAAATATTCAACACAAACACAAAGGAAATGACAAAATGGTATCAGTTTCGCTATTGCAAAAATTAACAGTTTTCCTCAACATCAATCCTGAATTTTAATACAACTGTTGATATATTATTTGACATATTATAACAGTGAGTGCAGTGGTAAAGTCAGATCCCAGTTAGCCTGGGGGAGAGGGAATTTCGTCCGAAAGTGACTCCAACAAGAGTTCACTCCGTGACACAGTTGAAGTGGCGAGCGTCTAGTTTCGGAAAGGCCAAGGTGAGCAGGATGACTCAAGTGGTTTAAAGACCAAAACAGCCGGGTCACAGAAGCTCGAAAGTAAAAACTCACAAGACAGGAACATAGCAGATAGTACACGGTGAGAGGTGAGGCAAATGAGTTGATTGCAAGGCAGATGGGAGTGGAAGGATCTGTCATGACTGGAGAGAAGTCATCTGGTAGAGAGCTAAAGAATAATGCTGGCCTGGTGGAGTGGCTGAAAAGAGGGACAGAGAGGCGGTGGTTATCAGCACTTACCACAGATAAAAAAGGAATCTAATTTGCAACATTTTGCCTTCCATAGTCAAGTTAAGTCAAACATAATCAAACAGGAGATATGTTGATCATCTATTACACAACAAAGGAAGGAGAAAACAGTATTGTGCTGAACGAAATGTCGTAATACTTCTCCAGGAGAGAATGTTGAAAAGGTGAAATTGTAATGAACATGTCATTTTGGCTTATTTAAGCTAACAGAGTACAACACGGTTGTCATCCTCTACGTTTCTCTATAAAACTCTCAAAGCCAATTAACTTTTACTTTATAAGCAATTTTATCTTGACATAGCATTTTTTTGTGTTCCTTAAAATCAACACACACAATGTAAGTAAAAGTAATAAAAACAGTATACTTTGTGTCCCTTGCTGTTTCCTTAATTTCAGTAGGCCATTAGTTGTTTTTGTGTAACTCTGAGTTTCCCACAGTGAAGCAGTCCCACCAGCAGCAGCAGCAGAGGAACCATCACAATGGTGAAAACAGTCCTCAGGAGGAGTAGAAGAAGAAAGAACTGGTGTGGACAGGGACAAGTCTCTCCGTGAAGAGCTGCAAAGTCAACAGAAATGATATAACATGGTTCCAACAGTATCCAAGCTGTTAATGTTTAATAGTAATTTGTACTTTGCAACTTACCAAAAACAAAACAATCTGAAACAAACCTGGAACTGCAACTGAATCACATTCAGGTGAAACCACTTCTTATTTTAAATATACATAACGCCTACCATTAAACACAGAGCTTTCATTTTGGAAGATGTTTGGGTCTCACCTCTGACAGCCAGCCAGCTCTCTCGTGATTCTCCAGCTCCAGAGATATTACATTTGTAGAGTCCTTCATGAGACTTGTATACATAGTGGATGGTCATGTTTCCTGTAGAGCTGCTCCCAATAAAGAGGCCATTTTTATAGAAGTCAGCTGTGACGTTAGTGGACAAAGTCTTGTTCCTGCAGTGCAGTGTCACAGCATCTCCCTCCATCACAGGAAGAACAGGAGTCTCCAGGATCACAGAACCTGCTGAACAACATTACATACTTTAGAAATACAGAATGAGGGGTATGAGGTAACATACACATTTGCAAGATGAAGTGTAATTTCAGTGCTCTTTAGTCTGTCAACTGGAAGGAGGGTCACTATTCTTGTAGGATATTACCCCTTTTGGTGTTTGGTGGATTATGGCAGTGGAAAGTGCTGTCAAACACCTTGCTCCCAAATTGTGTAAGAACTTGGCCTGCACAGTATTTTTATACAGGTCATAAGGAATGGTAGGGTGTTAATTATTTAATTGCGTAATGCCTGTATGGAAGCATTTGCATTTTTTGTTTCACCACTTAATCAGTCATCCCCATTTTGACATGCAATACATGATATTAGTATTATTATTATTTGCATGTGTTGATGTTAAAGTTAGATATTTTTTTTTATTGTGTTGTCAGAATGTTGTAACATTGGAGGTCAAAGCTTGCAATGTGAATTATTTTGGTTCTATCAGTTGTGTTGTAGTTACGATGCAGTAAAACAGTTGTATGACGTATGAAAAATGTTGCATCTCTGATAGTAATTTGCAGTAGGCTTGGTAAATATCTTATTTACTATCACATCCAAATGGTAATGCGTATGTTGTTAATGGATAAGTGGTCAACTTCACCTGCGCTTAGGGCTGGACAATAAAACAATAACAATAATTATTGCGATATTTTTTTTTCAATAACAATATAACCAATGTCCAATACATGTCTGATTTTATTCACTTGAATCATACACAAATTAGGACTTTTTTTTACTAAGATGTCCATTTTCATTTTAAAAAGGACTGAAAATTTTCTTTTACTGAATTTTATTCATGCATATTTGTTGACAAAGATTTTTATCATAAATGGTTTTAATGTTCTACCTCTGATTTGTGATGTGATCCACTGTTTTGCCTTAAGTGCTGACCCTAAAGAAGAGTTTACTACAATTAATCATCAAATTTCAACTTTCATTCAGGAAAATCTAAAGATATGAAACTTTTTTCTCATGATAACTTTTTTGGCCATATCGTCCAGCCCTATCTGCACTTTTGAAATAAGGCCACTGATGCAAATGAACTAAAAATAAACTAAATTCTGCCCGGTGGTGCCACTAAATGGTGTGGCTTGACATTAAGGGTTGATAGTACAATCGAATCAAAATACCTTCTTCATTTTGTTTCATGAAAATGTTGTTTATCACAGTGAGTTGGCTCTCTGCTGATTCTCCAGCTCCAGAGATTCTGCACTTGTAGAGTCCTTCATCAGACTTGGTAACACTGTGGATGGTCATCTCTACTGAGGAGCTGTTTCTGATGAGGAGGCCATCTTTATAGAAATCAGCTTTGAGGTCAAAGGAAGTTTCCTTTTTTCTACAGCGCAGAGTCACAGCGTCTCCCTCTTTAACCGGAAGGACAGGACTCTCCAGGATCACAGAACCACCTGAACAACACCATTAAAACATTTAATTTATACCATACCAACTTGGAGTCAGTGGTTAATTATTTATATTGGCATATCCCATCATACATCCAGCAGTGTACTGAATGATATGTCTGAAAGTCTGGAAGTTATGTCCCTGCAGGGTATGGAAATGGCGCCACTCATAATTGGAGTTGACTTTCTAAAAGCAATACAAGAAGATTAACATGCCTTCTCCTCTATTGTATTTACTGACAGTATGGCAGCTTTCTGGTGATTCTCCAGCTCCAGAGATGCTACACTTGTAGGGTCATTCATCACTGCATTTGATAATAATAATAATAACATTTTTGGCCCAGGCAACTCAAGACAATCTGTTGGACACTCTTGACTAATACACCACCCTTGCAGTCCTCTTAAAGATGTGCACCTACTGTAAAATGGCACCAAACCACTATGAAGCTGAGTTGTAAGTGCCGTGGACAAGTGTACTGACTCACTGGTGATCAGAGGTGGCCGTACACAATAAGTACAAGTCATTTTTCACAGCAGCGTGTGATTAGCCAACGCCATGCAAGCCATGCTGACAAAACGTCACCTACTCAGCCATTGGCCGAAGTTGAGACTGCCTTAGGGAACTGTGCATGCTACAAAAACAATGTCAATTAGCTTATGATGCGGCGCTGTTTGACAGTGAGTGATCCCCAGATAGGGTGACAGTGTCATTTTATGATGTTACCATTATATTATTATAAATGGCCTTCATCAACATTGTCAAAATGGCATGGCATACACTCTACCCAAGAGCGTTACTTTGTGTTGAAAAGTGGTGGGGACATTTAAGGGCTCAGATTAGGGGGTGTGATGAAACACCCACAATGTCACAATACACAAGATTAGGGTCAATAGAACAAGACAATTTTAAAACTATTTAGAAGAAACAATCCTTGATGAAATATATATGTTTTGAGCATTAAACACTTAATTTCCTGAATTCTGGAGACATTTTCTGAATTAACAATTAATGGTGGAAATGACTTTATTTATATAAAGGAAAACACAAAGTTCAGGTGGCAGGAGAGAATTCAGAATATAAAAATTTAATGGAATATAATGCAGTAATCAGTAGTTTATTTTTGATGTTACTGAAGTTACTTTTTTTGGACAACGCAGATGTTTCTTCTATATTTAAATTGCAATGCACATTTTCTTATTGTGATAATAACCTTTTTTTTCTCAAAGCATTTTCATTTGTTATTTAACATGTCTTGTTGCAAGCTATTTTTTAGAACATTTTTAACAAATGCTTTCAAATATTGCTGGGGACAATTCCCTGGCGTCCCCGGTGTAATTGACACCTATGACCCTAACTCCCTGCTCCCTCCCTACAGGTCCCTGTTCAGCTACTGGTAGCAAACATATTGCTTATATTGGCATATTTTGCAGCAGCCGTTTGAAGATTTTATTTGTTTTTTTGGCCCGCAAGAAGTAGAGGGCAGAAGGGTAGGGGATGGAGGTAAGAGAACAAATTGGGCCAGCCCCATCTCAGAAAAGAACAGGAATCAATGGTTTATGTCTGTACTCCGGGCCTATCATTGGTCCATTTTTTTATAGTTATTTAAATAAATAATTAATGTTATATTGATCAGGCATTTGCGTGGTATGCTAGATTACCAGTCCACCCCTACACTAAACCCATCAGTAAAAGGTTCACCTATTATGTATTTTGTTTGCATTGTAAAAAATCCAAACTCGCAATACAATACAAAAATATCTGACTATAGCGACTACAGCATCATTAAACTTTTTATGGTTATATTAGGCACTCCAGCACTTATAGATAATGTTAGGGAAAGCTCGTGGTGTTGGTTAAATAGAAAAAATTTCCTCAATGACTTAAATCAAGAAACACAACGTGATAATGAATATTTAATTTACACCACAATGTTTCCCTAAAATTAAAGTGCTTTGTGTTGCCTAAATGTAACCACAGACTGGACTTGTGCAGTCAAAGTCCTGAGCTTGCAGACCCACCACCCTGACCACCCCAGTGATTCAAACTTTTTTTGAATCAGTGATTAGTTTGTCAGCACAACGCAACTGTGAAACAATTTAGTATAAAATGTTTCTAGGAGACAAAGATCGACCACATAAACCTTAAAAACAGCAGCCCAAAGCATCAGTACAAATGGGAAGCGAGCATTCCCGAATATTGCCCTGCACATTTTGCATGCAAAAGTAAGTTGAATACAAATTATACATTTAAAGTATAAAGTGGACCACTGAGTTTTATCAGTTAAGGTTTATACTGAACATTCTGTGTGAAACACATCAGGTAGTTACCAGTTTAAAATGGGTATCAGTGACTTAGAAATATAATAAACATACCAACAATAGTGATGTTGGCACTGTTGCTTCTCTCTCCTCCATCAGTCTCACACCAGTATTCTCCACTGTCTCCTGAATAGCTCTATCAATAGGCAGGAGGACCCTGTTGGCGTCCTCTTAATGTCACATACCGGCTTAAATCCTCAGTGTTCCTGATCCCTTTCAATTGAGTGGAACCATCAGTCCCCTCACAATGAAAAGAGACGACTCATATTCAAAGTGCTGCAGTCTGTCTGGAGTGATACGAAGAAAAACTGCATCTGAAACTGAGAAAAAGTGTCTCAGATTAAACATCCAAAATTGGGAAAAATGATGTCTGTGACAAATGGGACTAAATTAAAAAAAATCAAAGTACCTCATCTAAGTGGCAGATGCAGCTAGTTTTTTGCAAGACACTTTCAGGTATTCACATGTAGCATTAATTAATTAAATTTAACCTGAATTTAACTTTAACTTCAAATTTGAGATCAGATTAATTTATGAAAACGTAGACATATGTAATTGGTTAAGGTAACCTACCGTGATGCTGTAGATGGAGAGAATTAAGTAACAAAAAAATAAAAAGAGTATTTTCTCTTTGTTGCTCACCACTTGAGTATAACGTTCTGAGCTCGTGACTCCAGCAGAATGAATTCAAGCATTACTGGAAACAAAGGAGCGAAGCTGTACATCAGTCATGCTTTGATGTTCAGACATATA